>NW_006400177.1:402895-407460 GCF_000299155.1 Elephantulus edwardii
ACCTGTCCATCACAGGGAGGGGGAGTGCATTCACCTGTCATGCAGAAGGCGGAGGTGATGTTCCCTTGCAGAAGGGGTTCGAGCCACCGCTGCTTCTGCTCCTTACTCCCGTACAGATGCAGCACCTCCATGTTCCCTGTGTCTACACAGCAAGGGAAGACATTTGTCGTGCATTTAAACATTCACTTTCTGCAGCTAATACGGTCACTGGGTTCTAACCACGCCCACACCACCCCCCACGTCCACCCCCAACCACCGCCTGCATGCACTACACAGAGGCCCTGCATGCGTTTCACTTGGGGCCCATCTCCTTGCCCAGTTGTCCCTCTCTGGTGATGTGAAGGCACTTCCCCCTGCTTTCTAACCACATTTTTAGTTATTATTAACAATTTGATCTCAAAAAGTAAGCACAAACATGCATCTTTTTTAAAGAAAAACTTAGCAGCAAAACTATTCTTAAGCATATACTGTACTTTTACACAGATAACACATACCTTTTCCATTCACTTTCCCATCACTCACTCCTGAGAGATATTTTTATAAATATGTTAACTTTGTTTACAGCTACAGTGTGGAAAGCCAAAGGGAGATAATAGTGCTTATGCAAATATTCCACAAAAGGAGTGGAAAGTTGGCAAACAAATGTAGAAAGCATGTGTTATCTATGAAAAAGACATCGGTAAACCCGCTAAGATAGATGGCCAGCCAGGCATGTGCTACACAGACAGGGTCCAGTGCATATTTGCTCTATCTGAATCAGAATTCACCTCAGTGAGGATGCTCTAGGGGGGTGGAGGGAAATGGCAGAGGGGCCCCCACGACCAGCTCTCTTGCTTCTGAATCCCACCTGGAGGGTCTGCAGTGTCTCGGAGGATGGGTCACTCCTACACTTCACTGAGATTCCACCCCTCACATTTGCTTGTTCGTCAGGTACACCCTATGCTGTCTAACATTTTAAGTCAAACAGCTTGACATTCAAGTGTGTCTTAGATTGACTTGTGTGTTCCCAGAACATATGTCCACTTGGCTGGACTGTGATTCTCAGCATGAAGTCATTTTGTGACTGAGGTATAAACTCTAGCATGACTATGTAAATAAGGCAAGGTTGGGGTAGGTTTCATTGGGAATCATAGGCTTCCCAGAGGCTGACTTTCCCTACAGTTACCACTGTTAGCCAAGTTACGCACTCCACTTGAGCCACCACATTCATCTTACAACAGATACAACGAGAACGGAGAGACAAGGAAGCCGAGATCTGACCACTACCCAGAAATCAAAGCTGGGGGCGGTATGTCCTCTGGGTCTGGGGTCCCCAAGCCGAGACCCTCCTGGACCCAGGGAAGAATGTCATGCAGATGAATGCAATCTCCAAGGCAGGGTTAGGGTACAGATGCATAAAGGATTCGCATCTTCCTTGAGAACCAGTGCCATGAATTTGGTCTTCGAGCCTCCTGGAAGCAAATTGTAAGAAAAGCTATTTTTGTTTGTCAGAGTCATCCATTTTGGTATTTCTCTCATGTTGTTATGTGCCGTTGAGTTGCCTGTGACTCATAGTGACCCTGTGTACAGCAGCTCTGAAGCCTGCCCTGTCCTGAGCCAGTCTCACTAATTCCGATACACTAACCCCCATTGCCCCAGTTACTGTATCAATCCATCTCATGTGGGGTCTTCCTCTCGTGTGCTGTCCTTCCACCATTCCAAGCATGATGTCCTTCTCCAAGGATCAGTCTCTCCTGGCCACATGACCAAAGTATGTGAGACAGAGATTCAAAATCCTTATCTCCAAGGAGAAACTTGGTTTCACCCTTTCCAAGACAGTCCTATTTGTTTTCTTGGAGGCCCGCAGTATGTTCAAGTTTCTTCTCCAGCACTACAACTCGAAGGTATTGATTTTTTCCCAAGTCATCCTTAGCTCTCCGATGCATAGAAAGTAACTGCGAAGACCATGGTCTGGATTAGGCACACCTTCATCTCTAGACTGGCACCATTGCTTCTCAGTACTCTGGAGAGGTACAGCCGACTTCCCCAATGCAAATGTCTTTTGATTTCCTGACTGCTGGTGTCAAGAGTGTTGATTGTGGAGCCGAGCAAGCTGAAACTGTTAATTTCAATCTCTTCTCCATCCATCGTTGTGCTGCCAACTGGCCCAGTAGTGGGAATCTTTGTCTTGTTGATGTTGAGCTTCAGTCCATATTGAAGACTGCAGTCCTTGACCTTCTGCAGCAAACACTTGAGGTCCACCTCAGTTTTGGCAAGCAGAGTTCTATCATCACTCCTTTATCTCTGATAGTGCTCATGCTGGTGCTGGGCTCTCTCTTCAGGACTCTAAAGACAGAAACATTGCCCTGGTCAAAGAACCAGCAAAGGCCTTCTACCCTGAGAGGAGACTTCCCATGCAAGGCACGAGCACTTACTGTCACACTGTCAGCAGGTGTGAAAACTCGCTTCGTCTCTGCACGCAACAAAATGCTCTAGATGCCTTTCTCTGGTTTTCATTCCAATAAACTTCATAAAAATAGTGGCTAAAACCTCTCCCTTTAGAACTGATAACCCCTGTGATTTTGAGGACATGCTTCCCCCCATGGCTTCTTACTAGTTTGAGGAGCTTAAAGGGAGCTCTGAAGGCCTAATCATAAGAAGCTGTGCTGCCAACCAAAAGATACACAGTTCGAATCCACCATTGGTTGCTCCATGCAAGAAAGATGGGCAGTCTCCTCCTGTGTCATTTACTGCCTCTGAGTCAGGTAAGGGTGGGTTCTGACTTAAGGGCACATGACAACTGGAAGGGCCCTGAATTAAGTCCAAGCTAAGCCTCTCAGTATATGTTTGTACTCTGTTCAAACACTCTTAATTTAGCTGATAGTATATTAAACCCACAAGATTACCAGTAGATTAATACAAGCTTAAAATTCTTTCTGAGAAAAAAGTTGAGCTATAATTAATGAAGTTAATTGTTTTCACACAGCAATGTTTCTTATTGTCGTTCAAATTAGGTAAATCTTGAATAAAAAAGATTCCAGACAGTATGAGTTTAATTTTAGAAGCTGATAAAGTTAAGGTATTACTAAGGGTTAGGGAAAAACCTAGATCAACTACTTCTATAAAATAATTTTTTCCATTAAAAAGTTCAGCTCAAGTTCAAGACTACACTTGCT
The DNA here is from genome assembly GCF_000299155.1 of Elephantulus edwardii. Lineage (NCBI taxonomy): Eukaryota > Metazoa > Chordata > Mammalia > Macroscelidea > Macroscelididae > Elephantulus > Elephantulus edwardii. The sequence continues at coordinate 406,051 of NW_006400177.1, forward strand.
ATTTTAAACATTTCATTGTATAATAATAGTTCATGACATGTTGAATGGCTGGGATTTTTAAATAGACAAATTGAAGGAGAAAAAAAAAAGATATGTTTCCCATACGTTTTTACAACTCTCTGGGAAATTACTTGGACTTCACAAGTAGAAATCATTGGTTTCTATTACTAAACCTCAGGTTAACACACACCTTCACCTGTTGCCAGGTGCTCCCAGCATACCACACCTCAGGCCTTCAGGAAGGTCTCTCCACCACAGAGAAAAGGCTTCCCTCTCTCCTTAGAGGTGGCTTCTTATTGGCTTCAGAGAGTTACTGATCACAGCTCAGCTAAAGAAAATATATTTGTCTTTAAATTTTTAAACTTTCAGAATTTGGTAATAGCATTGACACAGTACAACTGGCCAATTCAACTTGCTTCCACTCACTGCCGCTGAGAAAGGTATGACTCATAGTTGACCCTTGTGTGGGTTTTTTGAGGCAGGAGTGGCATGGAAGGAGATTGTGTATCTTTCCTTTGAGGAGCTGGTGGATTCAAACCACCTGCACTTGGTTGGCAATACAACTTCTTACGCACGAGGTCGTCACACGAGGTCGCCAGAGCTGCCTGTGGTTGCCAGCAGGTTGGAACTGACTCATAGCTGACCTTCTGATGGGTTTTCAGATGCAGTAAATCACATGGAAGATTTCCCATCCTTTTGCCTTGGAGCAGCTGAAGGATTTGAACCATGGGCCTATGGGATTGCAGCTCAGCTTCTTATGGCTAGGCCACCAGAGCTCCCTAGTACAACTGAGTGTTGTTGTTGTGTGCAGTAAAGACAACTCTGACTCTCAGGAATCCTGTGAACAACAGAGGTGAGCCCTGCCCCTCCCTTCACAGCCTCAGCATCTCTGACAGGCTCCAGCCCACTGCAACAGTCACTGTGTCAATCCACCTGGTTGACCATCAGATAAAAAGTGAGTTCAGAGATTAAACAGAAAAAAAAATGCTAACACTGTGTCTACTACGGAAGTCTGAATTTCTTCTATTGTTGTTAGGTGTCAAGTAGATAATGCCTCCTAGCCATTCTCTGTACAAGGCTTCTGAACCCTGTCCTATCCTGTGCCAGCCTCATCATATGTGATGCACTCAACCCTTGGTTACAGTTACTGCATCAGTCTGTCTCATTGAGGCTCTTCTCTTTTGCTGACCCTCCACCCTTGCAAGCATGAGGTCAGTTTCCAAGGACTGGCCCTTCCTAACAACATGACCAGAACATGTGAGGCAAAGGTTTACCACGCTTGCCTCTAAAGAGCATCCTGGTTGCACTTTCTCAAGACAGATTTGACGGCGCTGGCTGAAAATCGCCTGTGACTTCATCCATAGCCACTGGTGAGAGTCAGCGCCCAGAGCCATCAGGGGCTTTAAGCTC
>NW_006400177.1:408303-412120 GCF_000299155.1 Elephantulus edwardii
TGCTGGTTTCTAGGGCAGCCCGTGGGATATTCTGTACTCTCCTCAACGCCACAACTCAAAGGCACCGATTTTTCAATCATCCTTGTTTACGGTCCAATTTTCAGATGCATAGCAAGTCATTGGAAAGACCTTAACTTTAATCAGGTGCACCTTAGTCTTCAAACTGATATCATTGCTCCATAATACCTCGGAGAGGTCCTTGACAACATATTTCCCAATACAATATGTCTTTTGATTTGTTGGCTGCTGGTACTTGGATTGTAGATCCAAGCAAGATGAAACAATTTCAATTTTTTATCCATCTATCAGGATGATGCCTATCAACCTAGTGGTTAGGATTTTTATCTCCTTGATGTTGAGATGTAATTCATATTGAATACTGTAATCTTTGATCTTCTGCAGCAAGTCCTTTTGACTTTTGGCAAGTAAGTTTGTGTCGTCTTTGTAATGTAGGTTCTTGATAAGGCATTCTTCTATTCTGATGTCACATTCTTCTTTACAAAGTTCCACTTCTCAAATTATTAGCTCAGAACAGACTGAATAGGTATGGGGAAAGGATACAACCCTGATGCATATCTTTCTTGATTTCAAACCATGCACTATGTCTTTATTCTACTTGGACAACAGCTTCTTGGTCCAGGTATAGGCTTCACATGAGCACAATTAAGCGTTCTGGGACTCCATTCTTCTCATTGTTAGCCATAGTTTGTTATGATCCATCAGTCAGATGTGTATGCATAGTCAATAAAACACAAAGAGACATCTTTCTGGTACTTTCTGCTTTCAGCCAAGATCCATTTGACATCATTAATGATAACTGATGGCTCTACTAAATCCAGCCTGAATTTCGGGCAGTTCTCGGTCAGTACACTATTCTTGCCATATCTGGATAGAGAATCAGATGCGCTGTGGAATGATATCAGAGATATCATCTATGAAGAAAAGAAAATGACACTGCAAAGACAGGGGAGAAAGAAAAGACCAAAATGGATGTCAGAGGAGCCTCTGAAAATTGCACTCACATGTTGGGAAGCCAAAACAAGGGGAAAAAAATAGAGAAATAAAAGAGATGAACAAAAGATTTCAAAGGGCAGCTTGAGAAGACAAAGCAAAGTACTATAAGGATATCCATACCAATATGATTTGTAAATTTTCCCTCAAAAATATATTGAAGGAAAAAATCTTCCTGAATTGATGGAAAATATGCATTTTCAATTCAGGAATTACAACAAATACAAAGATGGGGCTAGAAATTACCAACCAAACAGCCAACTCAAGTCAGCATCTTGCCACTCCTGCTCGTACTCCTCCTGCAGCCCCTGCTCCTCAGCCTGGGGAAGCCTGAAGGGATCTGGTGCCTTCTGCTTCTCTTACTTTTTCTTTTTTTTATTTATTTTTTTTCTCTTACTTTTTCTTGATCATCTATATTTTCCTTGGCTATTTTTTGAATACGCCAACCACATTCTTGACCTTGGAACATTTATGCTTTCTTTTTTATTAATTAAAATTATTTTTTTGTGTGCGTGTACCGTCAAATCAGATCTGACTGGTACAGGAGGAGATTGTCCCTCCTTCCCCGGCAGAGCATCTGGTGGATTCGAACCGTGCGCCTCTGGGATTGTAGTTGCAGTTCCTTGCCACTAGGCCACCAGAGCTCCCCTTATGCTTTCTGTTTCTTTTGCTATGAACATGTTTTTCCCAGAAGTCCGAGTGGCTAACCCTCCCATCTCCTCAAGTCACATTCTTTAAAAACTAACAAACAGAAACAAGCTATGCTAACTATTCTAACACTGACACAAATTCTAATGTTAATACCAAAGACCAGATGAGTTGTGGGATGACATCAAGGACATTAGCAATGAAGAAAGCTAAAGTTCCTTACAAAAACAGAGCAGAAAGATAAAAAAAAATGCTATCAGAAGAGACAGTGAAAACCGTACCAAAACCTAGAGAGGCCAAAACAAAAGGAAGTGGTAAATGGTGAATCAAAAGAGACAAACATAAGATTTCCAAGAAACGTTAGAAAAGAAAAAGCAAAGTATCACCAGAAAGTTCAAAGAGCTTGAGTTAGAAAACCAAAGGAGAAGAATTTGTTTGGCCTTTCTCAAGCTGAGGGAACTGAAGAGCAGATTTAAGCCTCAAATTGCAACACTGAAGGATCTATGTGGCAATATCTTGAACCATAAAAGCAGCACAAAATCAAGATGCAAAGAATATATGGAGTCACTGTACCAAAAAGAACTGGTCAATAATGAACTATGTACAAAGCAATGTACGATCAATAATCAATGGTGAGGCAGAAAGAAGATCAAGCTGCACTGAAGACAAAAAATAAGGCAAAAAATAAGGTTCCAAGAATTGATGGAATATCAAATGATATGTTTCAAGCTCACAAGTTTAAGCCAAGAAATTTGGAAGAACCACCTGGCTAACTTACTAGAAGAGATCCACATTTGTTCCCATCTCCAGAAAAGGAGACCCAACAAAACATGGAAATTACTGAATAATATTAATATCTCATGTAAGTAAAATATTGCTGAAGACTGTTTAAAAATTATTAGAATAGTGCATTGACAGGGAACTTACAGAAATTCAAGCTGAATTCAGAAGGGGCCATGGCTCAAGGTATATCATTGTTGATATCAGATGGCCCTTAGCTGAAAGCAGAGATTATGAGAAAGATGTTTATTTGTGTTTTTTAATAACTACAGAAGGTGTTTGACTGTGTGGATCATAATAAATGATGGCTGATCATGAAAAGAATGGCAATTCCAGAACATGTACTTTTTCTCATGTAAAACTTATACACACTTTAACAAATGGTGCTGGCAAAACTGGGCTGCTACCTGCAGAAAGCTGAAACAGGATCCACAACTCACAACACACACAAAAATCAACTCAATGTGGATCAGAGACTGGGGAGGAAAGCCCCAAACTATTAAGTTCATCAGAGACAAAGTGGGATCAAGTTCAGATGGCCTAGCCGATGGTATAAAGAGACTGCCAAATACAGCCAGAAATGCACAATCTGGAGTGGATAAAATTGATGAGGGAAAACTTCTAAAGATTAAATGCCTGTGCACATCAAAAACGTTTTCCAATAGAGTGAAAAGAAAACCTACTGACTGGGAAAAACATTTGGTAATATCATTTCAGACAAAGGTCCTCATATAAAAAGTTTATAGAATCCTACAGGGCTTCCCCAAGAAAAAGAATGATAACACATTTACAAATGGGCAAGAGACATGGAAAGACTTTTCCCAGAGGAAAATATTCAGATGGCCAACAGACACATGAAGAAATGCTCAAAATAACTGACAATAAGAAAGATGCAAATTAAAATCACAATGAGATACCATCTCATCACAGTAGCAGTGGTAAAGTTTAACAGGACGGCAAGTAATAAATGCCGGAGAGGATGTGGCAAGACAGGAACTCTTATACATCTATGGGTGGATTGTAAAATGGTACAACTACTCTGGAAGACAGTTTGGTGCTTCCTCAAAGAGCTGAACACAGAAACTGCATAGGACTCAGCTATTCCACTGTTTGGAATATCCCGAGAAAATAAGAATTGAGGCACAAATGGAGACTTGTACAACAATGTTCACAGCAGCATTATTCACCATCACATGAATGTGGAAACAGCCCAGATGTCCAACCACAAGTGAATGGGTTGAGAAATTGTGGTACTTGTTCACACGATGGAATTCTACGCAGCATGCAGGAGCAATGATTTTGTAAATAACTTCTTAACTTGGGAGGGACTGGAGAGCATTGTGCCAAGTGAACTAACTCAGTCTCATAAGGACAAATA
>NW_006400177.1:414410-431927 GCF_000299155.1 Elephantulus edwardii
GTTTTCACAGCTGATATTGAGCTTCTCCAGCGGTTCTTTCCACATATGTAATCAATCTGATTCCTATGCATGCCATCAGGTGAAATCCAGGTATAGAACCTGCGTTTATGCCTCTTAAAAAATGTATTTGCTATTAATAAGTCATTGATTGTGCAAAATTCGATCACTGACAATATTGTACTTCAAGACAGATCTAGCAATGACTTTTTTAACTATGAAAGCAACTCCATTTTTCCTAGGGCTGCACAATTTGATGGGTGGAAGGACGGGTGAGTAACGAAAATGGGAAAGGTCTGACGTGAAAAACAGAGTATACAAACTCTGTAAGTAAAACTGTATAAAATACAAATTTTATTTTAAAAAACAAAAACTTACACATAGATCAAGAAGCAGTTGTTTAGGTAGAATGAGGTAACAACAATGTATGATCTCAAATTCAGGAACTGTGTGTCTCAGTGTTTTGCCATTTCCCCCCCATATGTGTGCTGAACAAGTAATTCTAGAAGCTCAATTATATGAAGAACGTGGATGAGGAACAAGAGGTATAAGGCAGATAATACAACCTCGCTTGCAGACAGTTAAGAGGATCTGAAGCATCTGCTGCATAAGATCAAAGACTATAGCTTCAATATGGATTATATCTCAGCATAATGAAAACAAAAATCATGCTAGATGGAGAAAAGAATGAAGTTGTCAACTGTTTCCTGTTTCTTGGATGCACAATCAACACCCACACTAACAGCAGTCAAGAAATCAAGAGGCGCGTGACATAGACAATCTCTGTTGTCAAGGACCTCTACAAAGGTTATCGATTTAAAAACTAGGTTGCACCTGGTCTAAACCATGGTCTTATCAACTGGTTTGTATGAATCTGAAAACTTGACATTGAATAAGGAAGACAGAGAAGAACCGATGCCTTTGAATTGTGCTGTTGGAGAAGAGTGCAGAACATTCCACAAACTGCCAAAAGGAAGACGAATCTATCTCGGAGGAGACGTGACCAAGTTGCTTCTTAGAGGCAAGGGTGGTGAAACTTCTCACATACTCTGGACATGCTGTCAGGAGGGGTTGGTTCCTGGAATTACGTTGGGAAAGGTCAGAGAAAGAAAGGAAGATGCTCAAAAAGATGGAACAACACAGTAAGTGTAACGGCAGGCTCAAGTGTGTCAGAGATGATGAGGACGGCACAGGACAGAACAAAGTTCAGATATGCTGTCACAGAGTTGTGAGCAGTTGTAGATAACTTGACAGCACCTAACAAAAGCAACAACTCTTCTATTTAAAAGTCCAATTCCCTGGCCCCCAGCACCCCAGAGCCTCCCTTACCTATTATGTCACAGTACACTTTTAAAAAGAATTTTTTATGCAGATTTCCCCCCATGTTTCCCTTCACTGATATTCTATTTCAGACAATCGTCCCCTCACACTGTGTTTTATAATATTAATTACTGTTGGATTATGCCCACCTTTACTCTGTCTTTTCAGGTCCCCACCAGATCTTTCCCATTTCCTTTACACCCTCCCTCCACCCACCAAATTGTGTGATTCAATACACTTTTGATCTTCTAACAACATATAATTCATTAATTATGTTTGTTTTTATTTCCCTCCCTTAGAGTAACACTTTCATAGGGACAGGGATCCTTTGCATTTTATGCACTGACATATCCCAAGAGTCTAGAACAGTGCATTTCGTCGTAAGTGATCAATACATAAGTGACAGACAAATGGAGAGACAGCAAAGCTAAACAGAACGCTAGGACCTCTCCCCGCATTCCATCACCCCGTGACAAGGTCCAGCACCCCCACCACGGTGTTTATGTTGCCATTCTCACTGGGGGTGACTTCTAGTCTCCAACATTCTAATATCATTGTGTTTCATGGAGAATAAGTTGATGAGGCCCATTTTTACATAAAAATCAAGCTAACCAAAAATATGAAACTATAGAAAAGTGCATAAATCTATGTTAAGTAGAAAGACTTCCTCATGGTCATAAGAGAGACATTTTAAATCCTGGTTACAGTCGCAACAAAAGGGCTCTTTTTAAATAATGTCGTAACCTGGTGCTTGGCAGTTAAAGACATCTGGAGCAAAAAAGCACTTTCCGGTCTCCTCAGCAATCAAGGCATAGTCCACCTGGCTGAGACCACTTATGTCTGACAGAAACAGGTTCCAGAGACCCTCTTCTTTAGCCATTTCCTGTCAAGGCAAGGAACAGGTCATACTTAGCATGATCTAAACAAAGTAGCTTATTTTCAGAAGACACTAGCATTTACAATGCTTTTTAAAATATAAACTATCTGATTCCTTAAAATTTAAAGCCAACTGATTAATTCACTCTCAGTCCAGTTTAACTGTATGGTTTTCCTCAGCTTTGGGCCTGTGTGGACACTGGTTACTTGGGCACTCCTCTTGACCACAGCCTCTCCTCAGTCTCCCGTGGTAGGGAATGACCACTCCACACGACACAACACGCACTGCTCTGTGTTGTTCTGGGCTTCCCCTTGACCTCAGTCTCCCACGGTTGGGGATGACCACCCCACACACCCTGCTCTGTGTTGTTCTGGGCCTCCCCTCGACCTCAATCTCCCACGGTTGGGGATCACCACCCCACACCACTCCACACACCCTACTCTGTGTCCTACTGGGCCTTCTGTTGGTAGCTGTTAACATGTGAAAACATGAAGTGTGGTTAATGACCTCGTAAGGCAAGCGTTCTGCCTTTTAGCCTCAACTTGGGAACAGCTGAGGGTAAGTGGTGTTGACTACAATTTTTCCTTTCGACAGCTGTAAGAGGTCTTACTCATCATTTCCATATAGAGAACGTGGATTTTCTTATTACAGATTCTATCTGTAAACTTACTGTAACAGAAGTGAGGCGTGTGTCTGGCTGACGCAGGACAGACTGGGGCTGCCCCACCCACATCCCCGGCGGCCGCAGCCGTCGTGGGAATGCCAGACAGGCATTCTCTCCCACGGAGCCTAAGGGACGGTGTGTTTAGCAGCAGAGTGCTTAATCCCCGTGCCACCAGGGGCTCCTGACTGACAGAATCGTCCTCCACACACACAACAAAACAGCAGAGTCAAATCTTAAAACATTCACACACAAATGTTCCCCCGGAAAGGCTTCCTATTATCTTACCCTGAGCTTATCAATCACTGCAGGCTTTTCCCACCTATCCATGGAGTGGTCATTTTGAGCATAGAACTCAATTACCTCCTGTAAGTAATAAAAGAAAAAGATAATCAGGTACAATTATACAGAGTAAATAATATCATAAACCACCAAAAAACAAAAGGAAGATTTTTAGGCGACGCAGCATCTTCAGACACAATCATGTCACTAATTTTTTTTTTTTAAAAAGACACAGACTCATATCTAATTCTGAAGGTTTGCTATTCACAAATTCTGCTGCTTCCATAGTCAGTAATGAGCTCTGGTGGCCTAGTCCTAAGGAGTTGTGCTGCCAACACAATGAAACGGGGTTTGAATCCACCAGCTCCTCCTTGTGAGAAAGATGGGCAGTCTCCTCCCGCTCAATCCACTACCTCTGTAAACCTGCTGGAGTAAGACACATAAACAATATAGAAAAACCTGCTGGAGTAAGACAGAGATGCATATATAATTCTACAGGTCTGTTATGAATAAATTATGCTGCCTCTGAATTAGACAATAGACTTCCAAAATCTTGTTGATTGCCATCGAGTCGAGTACAACTCATAGTGACCCTATGAACCCTCAGTTCAACTAAGCATGCTAGGAAAAATTTTATATAAAACAAATACATGTAGTAAAGAATAGCTGCAATGGAAGAAAATAAGGGAATTCATGGAAGGGCAGGAATTAAAAAAAGCTGAGTTTTACTGGGAGTGAGCAGTGAAGTGAGCTGTCTGAAGGGTGCAGGCTGATTCATAGTAGTTGAGGCCCCAGCTGACTTTTAATGGGCCTTATAGGGAAGCTCCAGTGGCCTCATGATAAGGAACTGTGCTGTCAACCCAAGGCACATGGTTTTAATCCACCAGTTGCTCCCTGGGAGAAGGACGAGTAATCTCCTGTGTGATTTATAACCTCTCAAAACCCACTGGAGGGTCATCTATGAGTCAGTTCTGACTCCATGGTATACTACAACAACAACAACCACCACCACAACATAGGGAGGGATCTGAGGATAAAACCAAATGTTATAAAAAGAGCCAGAGGGTGGACCAGAGATGCCACCCCTCACCCCCCCATCATAAAACAAGGGCAAAACTTAAAAAAAATAATAAAGGAAGGGGAAAACCTGCCATTTGGAGGTAGACTGGGGGTGGGGTATTCAGTGTTATATGTAGTTCTTGATTCTGGACGGGTTAGAAAATAAACTTTTCCTATTGTCAAGTTGATCTGCATGTTGCTAATTACTTAGGAGCTTAGATATCTGTATTCTTGCTTGTTTATCAGTGTTCTAATTAGTGCAATGCTTGTCTGTCAGTTTGCTGTACTCAGGGGTTGCTGTGATGCTGAAAGCTGTGTTTCAAATGCCAGAGAGGTCTTCCATGTTGGACAGGTTTTAGTGGAGCTTCAAGATTAAGACAAAGTAGAAAGAAGGATTAGCCATCAATAACAAAAATAACAGGCCTCTGAAAACCCTCTGAACAATAAAGGGACACAGATTATTCCATATTAGAGGGAGAGCTCAGATGGGCAGTCAATGAAAATGAGGAGAAGCAGCTACAAACATCCTTTAATAGTTGGAACATGGAGTGTATAAAATAGGAATGTTGAAAAACTGGAAGATGCGAAAAATTAAATGGAACACATGAATTTTGACATTCTAGGAATTAGTGAGATGAGATGGACTGGCTTTGGCCACTTTGAATCAGACAATCACATAGTATATTATACCAAGAATGAAAAACTGAGTAAGAATGGAGTTGCATTCATAGTTAAAAAGACAATTTAATGATAACCCAATTATAACATGGTCAAATAACATGGGAAGACTTTTCACAGAGGAAGCCATTCAGATGACATTCACAGACACATGAAGAAATGCTCAAAATCACTGGCTGTAAGAGAAATGCAAATCAAAACCACAAGGAGATACCATCTCACCCCAGCAGCAGTGGCAAAGTAATAAATGTTGGACAGGATGTAGAGAGGTGGGACCTTTCACACCCTGTTGATGGGATTGTAAAATGGTATATCTACTCTGGAAAGGAGTTTGGCATTTCTTCAAGAAGTTGAACACTCTGTAATGACGCAGCTATTTCACTGCTAGGAACATACCCCAAGGAAATTAAAACCGAGACACAAGTGGAGATTTGTACACCAGTGTTTATAGCATTATTCATCATCAAAAGAACATGTAAACAGCCCAAATGTCCAACCACAACTGAATGAATCAAGAAACTGTGGTACATTCACACACTAGAATCCTATGCAGCACTCAGGAGCAATATTTTAAAAAAATTGATTCAGTGACTGGGGTAATCAGGATGGGAGTGTCAGAGACAGTGCAATTGGCACAGGACAGAGCAGAGTTTAGGGCTGTTGTACATAGGGTCTCTATGAGTCGCAAGCGACTCGACGGCACATAACAACAACTATATAACTGGGGAGATACTGAAGAATATTATGCTGAGTAATCTAAATCTCCTAAGGACAAATACTGCAAAAAAAAAATTATTGTAAAAATAGAAGGCTAACTAGTAAACCATGTACGGGGACCCAAGAAGTAAAGTGGTGGGAGCAGAGGGGTGAAGATGCGTAGGGGTGAAATCACAAGGTTGCACAATTTTGTGGGTGAAGGGAGGGGGTAAAAGAAATTAGAAAGATCTGGTGGGGAACCGAAAAGATAATGATGGGCACAGTGCAAAGGTGATTAATTTTATAAAACATAATGCATAGGAATGACTGTATGAAACACAATGTGAGTGAAGAATCTTGTGAAACACAATGTATATGAACTTTGCAAGCAAACCAACATAAAATAAAAATTTGGTAAAAAAATTTTTTTTAAAAAAGGAGATAATTTCAAGTTCTCTCTTGAAGTACAAAGTTGTGAGTGACAGGATAGTACCCATATGCACACAAGAAAGACATATTAATACAACTATTATTCAAATATATGCTCCTACAGCTAAAGCCAACAGGAGAAAACTGAAGATTTTTATACCGTTTTGCAGTCTGAAATTGACCAAGCATGCAATCAAGATGTATTCATGATAGTTGGTGACTGGAATGCAGAACTAGGGAACAATAACAAAGGAAGAGGAGTTCCGAGTACAGATGTGGTGACAGAAACGAGGCTGGAAACAGAGTGATCCAAGTTTGACATTTATTCATCGCAAATATCTTTTCTAAAAAAACACAAATGCTGACTTTACCGAGAGACCTCACCAGATGGATTGCACAGGCATCACACTGACCACATCTGGGGAAGAAGTTCAGATCAGCGATCAAAACAAGACCAGGTGCTGACTGTAGAATAGACTGACAATTATTCATGTGCAAGTTCAAATTGAAGCTGAAGCAAATTAAAACAAGTTCACAAGAATCAAAATATAATCTTGAGTCTATTCCATCAGAATTTAAAAGTAATCTTAAAACTAAGTTTGAAGCATTGAACATCAATAAATGAAGACCAGATGAGTTCTGGGATGAGATCAAGGATATCACCCATGAAGAAAAGGTCACTAAAAAAGACAGAGGAGAAAGAAAAAACCAGAATGGATGTCCTAAGAGAACTGAAAATTGCATGAGAGCATCAAAAAGCCAAAACAAAGGGAAGAGGTACTGAAAAAGAGCTGAATAGAAGATTTCAAAAGGCAGCTCAGGAAAACACAGCAAACTACTATAACGAAATGTGCAGGTACCTAGAATTAGAGAATTAAAAGGGAGAACTTGATTGGCATTTCTCAAGCTAAAAGGACTGAAAGACAAATTCAAGCCTCGTTTTGCAATACTTAGGGATGCTATGGGCAAAATCTTGAATAATCTAGGAGGCATTAAAAGAAGATAGAGGGAATACACAGAGTCATTGTACCAAAAAGAATTGGCTGACACTGAGATATTTCAAGAAGTACACACGAGCAAGAGCCAGTGATGATAATGAATGAAGAAATTCAAGCTGCACTGAAGACACTGGCAAAAAAATAAGGCCCCAGGAATAGACGGTATATCATCTGAAATACTTTAAATGACAGATGTAGCCTTGGATGTGATCACCAGTCAATGCCAAGAAATTTGAAGGACAGCTACCTAGCCGACTGACTGGAGGAGATCCATATTTGTTCCCATTCCCAAAAAAAGTGATTAAACAGAATGTGGAATTGTTGAACAATATAATTAACATCATATGCAAGCAAAATACTGTTGAGGATCATTCAAAACTGGCTAGAATACAGAACACAAAGAACAGCCAGACGTTCAGACAGGATTTTGAAGAGGCTTGAACCGGGGTGGCAGCAGGAATATCACTGCTGTTGTCAGATGGATCCTGGATGAAAGCAGAGGATGCCAGGATTTCACTTGTGAAACTATGCAAAGGCATTTATCTGTGTGGATCATAACAGATTTTGGCCAACATTGAGAAGAATTAGAATTCCAGAACACCTAATTGTGCTCATTTGAAACCTATACCTAGGCCAAGAGTCTGGTATGGGAAAATTGCAAGGGAACACTGCATGGTTTAAGATGAGGAAAAGGGCATCAGGTTGTATCCTTTCTCCATACCTATTTAAATCTATATGCTGAGTAAATTGATTTGAAAATCTGGACTCTATGAAGAAAAATGTGGAATCAGGATTGGAGGAAGACTCATCAATAAATGTAGATGAAACAACTTTGCTTGCTAAAAGTTAAGAGGACTTAAAGCACTTGCCGCAGAAGGTTAGACACTGCAACTTTCTATATGGTTTGCATCTCTACGTCAAGAAAACAAAAGTTCTTGCTATTGGATCAACAGGAAACATCATGATTGATGGAGAAATTATTAAGACTGTCAATTACCTTATCTTATTCGGCTCCACAATCAATGTACTTGGTACCAGCAGTTAGGAGAGATCAGTAGATGTATTGCACTGGAAAAGTCTGTGGTCAAGGTCCTCTACAAATTATTGAGTAGTAATGATGTCAGTTTGAAGACTAAGGTCCACCTGATTCAGGCTATGTTCTCTTCAGTCACTTGCTATGCATCTAAGAGCTGGACAATGAATGAGGATGACAGAAGAATAGATGGCTCTGAACTGCGGTGCTGGAGAAGAGTGCTGAAGATCCCATGGACTGCCAAAAGAACAGATATGTGCTGGAGAAGGTGCAGACAGAGTGCTCCTTGGAGGCAAAGATGGTGAAGCTTCACCTCACATACTTTGGGCATGTTGCTAAGAGAGGTTATTCCTTGGAGAGAGACATCATGCTTGGGATGATGGGGGGGCAGCAAAAGAGAGGAGACCCTCAAACAGGTGGGTCGACACAGTGACTGCAGCAATGGGCTTGAGCGTGTCAGAGGTTGTGAGGACGGCACGGGACAGGACGGGGTTCAGATCGGTTGATGATAGAGTTGCTAAGAGTTGTGCTCAACTTGATAGCACCAAACAACATGAAACTGCTGGTAGTCAAGTTTGGGACCTGAATTCAGAGACTCATGGGCCCCAACACCAAATCTGGAGAAAGGGTTTAAACAAAAGCCTTAGATAATCTCCAAAGTTCCTTTCCAGAGGATCACGGTTCCCAATGAGAAATTATGCAAAATCCAAGGAAACAAGTTTCATCAGCAAGAATTAGCAAACCCAGTAATTCAACAATCAGAATCAGATCTGCAAAATCCGCAGATGCTGATCAAACAGAATAGCAAATGTTCATATTTGAAAGATTTCAAGAATAAAGAAAGGAACGAGAGGCCAAATTATGAGACAGGACCACCAAAGCCAGGCAGCGGGACTTGAGAAAGAGCCACATGGAACTCGAGAAAACAAAGCGTAGTAATCAAAGACCAAAGCATCCCCTAGAGGCATCTCGAGACAGAGGGACAGTGTAACGGAGCTAGGAAATGTAACCTGGCCTCAGTATCCTGCTCTTTCAAAATCTACCAACACCAAGCTAACAGCAGCAACCCCAAATATTACGGGGTGGGGGGGGGAAGTCAGGAACAGGGCATGAGAAGGATGCAAAATGCCCAGAACTTCTGCATAGAACCCGCTCTCCTGTGTGCGCTGGTCATGAAAATAGCATGCTGAGAAACAACGTAGCTCCCGAAAAGTCACAGTAACTATGTCTGGGTTTCCTACATTCTAGAATTTCCTTTCTGCAGAGATGCTAAGATGAATAAACAAACTTACAACACAGTGGAAAAAGGATACATCTACACCACTCGTTTTCAAAGTCAGCAGGAATAATATCACCAAGGCCAAAACTTGGCAAACCCCAAGGGCCTGATACTGAATCAGCAGGGCAGCCAAGCTCTGCCCCTGAGAAGCTTTCCTGACGACCCTCTACATCCCCAAAGCGGAGATCGGTTGCTGGCTGGCTGGCTGAGAGGCAGACAAGCTCCATCTGAAAAAACACACATGAATAAAACGGGCTGTAGAAATCAGTTGGCATGAAGCATGGAAATTCAAGAAAAGGCCAACATGCGTGAGGAAGGACATGGTGCACACAGGGAGGGGTTCTCACATACGTCAAGCGGGGACCTAGAAGACTGAGGGAAGAAGGAGTCTTTCCCCCACAACTGGTAAAGGTGTCAACTCAGAAAAGCAATTAAGGCAGAGCCCAAGCTTCAGGAAGCAGAAAACAAAGACACAACACAACTCTTAGAAGGATGAAGTGAGTTCAAACCAATAGATAATGAAGTAACTATGAGACTGAAAGGTGATTTTCCACAGCAACAAACGAAGTCAGAAATCAATGGGAAATTAACTTCAGATGTGGAGAGAAGACAGCTGCTAACCCAGAATTGTACATCCAGGAAAACTATCTGTCAAGTGTCCAGGCGCCGCTGGCCCCCCACCCTACCACTTCTCCTCCAGCCAAGGAGAGAGGGAGGGAGAGAGAGACAGAGAAAGGGAGGTGAATGCCCACCCTCTCGCTACACCCCAGAAGGAACAGCTGGGTTGCAAGATGGGGGAAAAAACAGCAATAAATGGGTACACTTAAGAACTAGTTTATCAAATTACAACAATAATCTCTAATTCCTGTAATTTAAAGAATCCCAATATGACTTGTACATTTAGAACAGCAATCTTAAACACTGTGCTGTTACACCTCCTCCGCGTCTGTTCCTTCGTGTCCACTTTAGATCAGTAGAACTTCAGGGCTAAAGATCACAGATGTAGTCAAACACCTTATGCCACTTTTCCAAATGACTCTGCACACAAGATAAAGGACACCTGGAGCTGTGCCCAGCAATCACCCGAGGGGGAAAGTGCCCTCAGTGAAGGAGGCGCCAACGTGGCCGCTGGGCCCGGAAACTGGGGCTATCCAAGCGGGTGGCTCTCAAGTCCCACCCTCCATGCTGCCATGGGAAAGCTATTGCACTTGATAAGAAATACATTGTGCAAGACATTTACGATGAGCTAATCTCATATTACATTTTTATGAGGCTACAGTGCTGAGAAATTAAATTATGCCAGCATTTATGTCATTTTTTAAAAGTACTCATCACTTACTATTCCCTGTATAAAAACCCAATGAGCTGAGGTGGTGTAGTGTTAACTGAAAGGTCAGTGGTTCAAAGTCATCACTGCTCTGTGGGAGAGATGGGCAGCCCTGGGGCCCCCGTAGATGGTCACTCCATGAGTGAAACCAGTTCAGTGGCCATGCGTTTGAGGGTTAGGTGGGTCTGCAAGCTTCATCTGTGGTGTGCCAGGACTCAGAATAAAAATTCTCATCTCAAAAAAGTTTCACTTTTAAAATATGGAAAACATTTTGTTGATGAGAAAAAAATGCAGAAACTATTTCTGATAGCTGGTCAGTCTTTCCGAAATATTTCCTGTAAGATGCAGGTTTTTCAGCCATGTATCCTCTTGAGATGCATCTTTGGATATACTAGGTCATAATGTTAGCTGAGTCTACAAGTAATTTTGACCTATAATATGTTTTTCATTTTAAACTCAAGCCTGCTGGAAAGAAAGAAGCCAACAGTTTTTCCCCGGTCTATTAGAGTCAGTAGGAAAATATGATTAATACTACCTTTAGGTTGAAAGTGTTTTCTTAATAATAACATCATACTGCTGGGTTATATTAACATACTATTTTTAGGATTTCTTACCCATTTTATAAAGGAAGAATGGGCTTTTAATATTGTAAACGAATAGACTCGTATGTCCTCAACCTTCATATCACTTTCAGACATCAGTGAAGTTTAAAAGACCATTAGGATATTTAAAGGAAGCTTATTCACAATTATAAAGTCTATTGAAAAGGTTCTATGATGAAAGAGTTACGAAGAGAGAAAAAGACACTACGGTCAACATGCAGATCAGGACCCAACACAACCTCACTTCCCAGACTCCGCTGGTCTGGTTTTTGTTCGGACATTGAGGGAGGTACTGCAGCCTCCCTGATTCACAGGGACTATACAGTAGGAGGAAGCCTGCCTGTACTGCCCCTCGCTCACCACCACCTCTGTGCTTACTCCATTGTTGGGGGGTTTTGTATTTTTATTTTTTTAATTAATTTTAATGAACATTTAGAGACTTTGGATTTCCATTCATTCATTATTGCACTTTTCTCCCTGCCCACGCCTCCCCTCCCAGTTTGCTCTTTGAAAAGTAAAAGAAAAACTCTTTCACATGTAATCCCTCCCCCAAAGTCCCCTCCACTGTGCAGCCTTCATTCTGCACTCCAGTCATGACAATAATACCTAATCCTATATTCCTTTTACACAATTCTCTTCCTCTGTTTCAATGCAGTATATTTACTCCCTCTTTCTCAGTCTTCCCTCAACCCCGATGTCAGTCCCATTTTACAACAATGGCACTGTGCAGTATTGTCCTTTTGTGACTGAGATAGTTCACTCAGTATAATGTCCTCCAGGGTCACCCACTTTGAATAATATTGCATGAGTTCCTTGTTTTTCAATGCAGCATAGTATTTTATTGTGTGAATATACCACAGCTTCTCTATCCATTTGTTTGTTGATGGGCACTTGGGTTGTTTCCAACTCTTTGCTATTGCGAACAAAGCTTCAATAAATATGGGTGTGCATATATCTGCTTGGGTGGCAGTTATGGTTTCTTTGAGGTATATTTCCAGTAGTGGAATTGCTGGGTCAAATGGTATTTCTATTTGCAACTTTTTGAGAAAGCGCCATACTGCCTTCCATAGTGGTTGCACCATTTTACACTCCCACCAACAATGAATAAGGGTTCCAGTTTACCACAACCTCACCAGCATTTGTTGTTTGCTGTTCTGTTAAATTTTGCAATTATTACTGAGGTGAGATGATATCTCATAGTTGTTTTGATTTGCCTCTCTCTTAGAGCTAAGGATTTTGAAGTCGCTGTGTCAAACATGATGTGTTTCTCTAGGGACCGCCCCCTCTCCCCCCAGACATTGAAGTTGTCTGCATGAAGTTTCACACCGTCTGTGTCCCTGTGGAGCACTCCGGCTGCATTTCTCCAGGACAGACCCATTTATTCTATTTATTCTGTCCCTAGTATACCCAAGACTCTTCACCAAGGCAAAGGCATACGTTCTTCTGTTTTCCTTATTCAATATCCAACTTTCATAGGTATATGAAGCAGTTGGAAATGCATGGTGTTGATCAGGTGCACCTTAGTCTTTAAACTGACACACTTGAGCACTTTAAAGTGGTTCCTGCCAGCAGATTTGCCCAACTTTTTGATCCCTTGACCTCTGTTTCAACAGTGTTGAATATCAAAGTAAAGTGAGATCCTTTACAATGTCAACCTTTTCTCCATTTACCATGAAACAGTGTACAGTTGGGAGGATTTAGGCTTTCCTCATGTTGAGGTAGACTCCACATGGAAGGCTGGCTTTGAGGCTTATCAGCAGTTGCTTAAATGTTCGCTATCAACAGGTGGGCAGTGTAGCCAGCCAGCCACTCTGCGGAAGAGCAAGCTTGCCTCCATAAAGATTCTACAGCACCACACAGGCCGTGTGTGGGGAGAGGGCCTCACGGTGACTCTACGAGCCAGCTGAAGTGCCCCACAGCTCTGAGGTGGGCAGCCTTCATGGTAGCAGCTGGCCTCATCTCTCCCCGCGGAAGGCCAGTGGATTTGAACTCCTGGCTTTCCAGTTAACATGTCAGCATGTGACTGTACCTCACAAGGACTCTTCCCACAGAGACTGCAGGCTGGGCAGCCCTGTGGCTCTACTCTTCCAAGAGCAGAAACTGACTCGGACAACAGAGTTGGTGGTGGGTGGGAACCAGACAGGCTAAGGGGCAAAGCCCCTCCACAGGCGAAACAGAAAGCCCACACGGAGAAGACGAGGGCCCTGGAAGCCCGGCTCCTTGCAAGGGACCATCTCTTAGGGTACAACTTTGGCCTCTGTCTGCTGGGGAACCTGCTGCTGCCCAGGCGTCCACGGCCAAGCTCAGCAGCCTCTCTGCAGAGAATTCTTCAGTCAAGCGTCCTGATCCTTCATCCTGGTCTCTCTCCTGCACTTGAGATCTCAGGGTCCTCTGCGGCAAGGGCCTCCCAGCCTGCTGTACATGTCTCACCTCTGTGTCTGTTCCACTGCCCAGAACAGTCCGTCCTGCGCCCTTCCCTACTCCCAGCTTAACTGCAGAGTCCTCCCATCCTGCCCTGTTGTGTCATCACCACGTTACGTGTTTGTTTTCAAATGCTGTTATTT
The DNA here is from genome assembly GCF_000299155.1 of Elephantulus edwardii. Classification (NCBI taxonomy): domain Eukaryota; kingdom Metazoa; phylum Chordata; class Mammalia; order Macroscelidea; family Macroscelididae; genus Elephantulus; species Elephantulus edwardii. Next base: position 428,213 of record NW_006400177.1, read on the forward strand.
CAGTGTAATTTTATTTGAGGGACAGCAGGTGAATGTTGAATTCAGTTTACATTTCAACCAAAAGCAATTAACCTTTTTTACATGCTTAAAAGGGCAACATTTTAAAACTCAAAATTGATAGGAAAAAAAAAATAGAATAGCAAGTCTCAAAGTGATCCATTAATTACTGGATTCAAACAAAAGGTGACTGTGATAGAAATAATTTCCTCAACTTTAAACAGCCAGTTCTAACTGAAGGTGGTCCCAGGGATCACCGCTCACACAAACAGCAGACAGGACTATCAAGTGGACAGGAACACGTGTGAGGAATCACCGTTCACACAGACAATGGACAGGACTCTATGGTGGACAGTAACACACTGAGGGGATGTGGTTCTCAGAATGATCAACCACAGGAGACGGAAAGTGCAGCTTTGCCTCAGATCCCATATCACTGTCCTGCCATGCCCCACTCCCCCCAGGCCCTCTGGCTCCCACACCAGTGTCCTGCCACCCCCACATGCTCACAGAGCATCTCCCAGACACGCTGACAGGTTAGCAGCCCACCTCCCACTGGATGTCGCCAGGGCTCATCAGCCCATTATCCATCACCTACGGCCATCAAATCATGTTGTCACCCCAGAAGAGTCTCTGCTGAGCCCCCAAAGCTGTTCAATCATGAGGAGCCTGCAGTGCTCCCCAGATCTGTAGGGAGACTTGGCTGTCAGAGGCCCAGCCTCTGTGTTAGGGGCACAGACCATGCCCAACTTACAGAAATTCACCTCACAGCTGCCAAGGCAGATCCCAATCACAGCTGGGCTGCCAGTGAGTTTTTAGGGGTCTGTAAACTTCACAGGAGGAGACTGCCCATCTTCTTGTTAACAGAATGAATTTTTGTACAGTGTGACCCTCAAGCCCAATGACACCCTGAAATGGTATCTTATCTGTTAACATCCTGTGATGCCAAGCAGCGTTTTCAAGATGTGTGGCTTAGTTTTCATTCTGCAAACCAGGAGGACTAGGAATCCTGGGGTGAGGATACAGAGGGGAGGTCTAGAGGAGACTGAGGCCCAGGGGTCCTGGAGTGAGAGTACATAGGGGCGTAGGGGAGAAGGGTGTAGGGGAGACTAAGGCCCAGGGGTCCTGGGGTGAGGGTACAGAAGGGTGTAGGGGAGACTGAGGCCCAGGGGTCCTGAGGTGAGGGTGCACCTCTGTAGAGGTGGGCAGGGGACTGATGAAGATCAGGAGAGCAGTGCACCTTCCCCAGACGCAGAGGTGGCAGCGTCCAGCATCCCACGGGCTGAGCTGGGGACACGACTCACCTGCTCTGCAGGGAGGACGTGCCGCACCATGAAGTCCTTCACGCGCGTCAGAACTTCCTGCCCCGTCCTCGTCTGCACAAACAGCTGCCCACATGTGTCCAGTGGTGCAGGTGAGGTGCTGAGAGCTCTTCACAAAGAAGAAAAAGAAGAGACACAGAGGTCAACACTCACAGTTCCATGTACGTGAATCAAAGTCTCTCCCCTCCCCCGCTCTCACCCTGACCGCTCTCGGGATGAGCTGCTGCACTTGGGTCATTTGTTTTCATGTTCTCTTTTTCTAAGGTGAGTGAAAAATCACTTGATTTTGTACAAAACGTTGATGCTTAAAGTACGGTTGAGGAGAACATGAGCCCGAGTGCTGCCAGGGTGTGTTCTGAACCCTTCTGCACACCACCTGCCAGCATCTCTTCAGAGGAAGCAGAGAAACGGAGCACACATTGACTGCTCGTTCCTTGGTGGACTCACAGAACAACAGCTGATGTCCCTATAAACACAGTCTCTGCTGGTCACTGTGAGACACACACGGCAGGGGTCAGGGGAAGCAGGAGACCAAGAGAGAAGCAGAGAGAACACAGGTTTACTGAGGGGCAATGACCAGCCTCCAGACAAGACACATATCCAGTGTTGACTGAAAGCAAACTTTCTCTACAAACATTCGCCTAAGCTACAAGAAAAACATTACATTCAAAAAAAGGAAATACTGAGAACAAGAGGACAAGTGGCCAGCTTTCTCCTGGCCTGGGCATCAGGGGTGCTGGGCACCACGCCACATGGACAGAGTTAGTCCTGTGGGATCCTTGCAAAGTAGCCTCTGGAATGTGTGAGGGACACTTCATGAAAGGCCATGAGAAGACAGCAGGCTTCTAAATGAAGAGGCCATTTCAAAGGAAACATCATTGCACACAAGCTATGTGCAAATTTAGGTAACAAATAGATTGAGGAAATGTTTGAAACTTTTGTCTACATCCTTAAAGTTTATACCTTCAAGTTGACAAAAACCCAAAAATCTCAAGCCTTTTCCTTGTCAATACAAGCCTTTTGAAAACATTCTAATTACCTTAGGCTTAGCATGTAAGAGACTTACTAAACAAATCACTTACAGTGCCTGGCAGCAAAAACGTGGCGCCAGCCTCCCACTCACGTTCACGGTCTAGTGAAGGGTCTAGGTCGAGGAGCCAGGCACTCTGCTTTCTTACCTTTTTGAGAGTTGTAATCCCCTTTCTGCCAGAGGCTGCACAATGTCGGCAAACATAAAGCTATTCTCAGAGGAGTTATTCCCCAGAAGGTATCTGCTATAGACGCCCTGCAAGTAATGAATACACAGCAAGTGAGGTTTACTGAAAACTACCGTTCACCTATCCAGTGAGCTCACCGCCAGTCTCTAGGCCAGCGTGTATCTTAAAGTATTGTAAAGGTGACAGTTTCCACATCGTTAAGTCATCTGAGCCTTGAATTGTCATAGAGAAAGTCCATTTTTCAAGTCCTTGGTGGAAGTTACTCTCTGGAGAGAGACGTAACCAGCGGCCTTGCTCACCTCCAGGACTGAGGACAAAGGGACATCCTCTGTGACCATGGAAAAGAGGGAAATGGTGTGACCAGGCTAGAAGCAGGCTGAAGTAGCACTGCGTCAGAGTGAAGGCTTGGTTTCAGTAAAGATATAAGCAGTTTCTTCAGTAACAGAACAAGTCCTGTGACTCTGGGCATCAAATGATTTAACTGTCTTTAAAGACCACTTGAGGATGTGCAAAGGGGAGTTCCAGATCTTTCTGGAAGGATCCCACTGCCTCCCCAGTCCTGGTAATAAATTTCTAAATTAAAAAGCAATTTTTCCTGGCCTCCAACTCGCAAGTATGGAAATGATCCTTTTGTCTGGTAAAAAGCTCACCCCTCCTGTTCCACCCGCATGACCCCCACTGTGTGATCAAGTCCACTGCTTCAGTTACCATGTCAACCCTCCCATGAGGGCCTTCCTCTCCTTTCCCACAGCACAATGCTCTCCTCCAAGGCTTGGCTCCTCCTGGTAGCAAGCTTGAAGCTGTGCCACAGTTTCACCACCCTGCTCTTACGGACCACTCTTGCCACACTAAGACAGATTTGTTTGCTGTTTTGGTGGCCAGTTTGGATGATCAATATTTCAGGCACCACAACTCAAAGGTATCGATTCTTCTTTGGTCTTTCTCATTCATTGCTCAACTTTGACACACTCGAGAAACTCCTAAAATGCCATGGCTTCAGCCAGCTGCACCTTGGACTGTAGAAAGATGTCCTTGCTCCTTGGCACTTTGGAGAGGTTCTTGACAGTAGATTTGTCCAACGTTGTTGTTGTTGTTGTTGTTATGTGCCATCATGTCGTCTGCGACTCAAAGCTTCACTATGTACAACAGCCCTAAACCCTGCTCTATCCTGTGCCAATC
>NW_006400177.1:432224-464345 GCF_000299155.1 Elephantulus edwardii
GATTGCAAAGACCATGGCCTGTATCAAGCGCACCTTAGTCTCCAGAGAGACACCGTTGCTCTTGAGTACTTTAGAGAGGTCCCTAACAGCAGAATTTCCCATTGCAATATGTTTTTTGATTTCCTGGCTGCTGATGCCAAGAGTGTTGACCATCGAGCCGAGCAAACGGAAGCTGTGAACAATCTCAATTTCTTCGCCATCCATCCTGATCCTACCAATTGGTCCAGTGGTGAGAATCTTTGTCTTCTTGACATTGAGCCTCAGTCCATACTGAAGGCTGCAGTCCTTGACCCTCTGCAGCAAGTGCATGAGGTCCTCCTCAATTTCAGCAGGCAGGGTTTTGTCATCTGCATAACGTAGATTGTTAATAGATCTTCCACCAATCCTGACGCCACACTTCTCCTCATAGAGCCCAGCCTCTCGGATAATCTGCTCATCCAACATAGTATATATTATTTTTCTTCTTCTCCTTCTTTCTCTTTTTCCCTCATGTTGTGCACCATCGAACTGGATTCGACTGGCACAGGAGAAGACTATCCCTCCTTCTCCAGTGGAGCATCTGATGGATTCAAACTTTGTACCTTTAGGATTGCAGCACACCTTCTTGCCACTTGGCCACCAGAGCTCCCTAGCACATTTTTTATTTCCTGACTGCTTCTTTCATGGATATTGATGGATAACTAAGTAAAATGTAACCACTGACAACATCACATTTTCCTCCATTTGTCATGTTGGTACATATTAGAACAATAGTGAGGATTTCTGTTTCCATTATATTGAGGTGAAATCCATACTGAAAGGTACACCGTTGACCCTCTTCGGTATGTGCCTCTAGTTCTCCTCACTTTCAGCAAGCAAGGCCGTACCATCTGCACAACTCAGGTGACTGATGAGTCCCGCTCCAATCCTGCTGCCACATTCTTCACATAGAGAGAAGCTCCTGAGGTAATTTGCTCAGCGTACAAATTGAATAGTATGAAGAAAGTATACCACCCAGATGTACACCTTCCTGATTTGAAATACTGTCATGTGCCCTTGTAGTCTGGACTATTGCTTCTTGTTCTGTGTACAGGATCCACGTGAGCACAACTGTTGCTGAATTTCCATTTTCCTCAATGTTATTAATACTTTACTATTATCCACACAGTTGAATGCCTTTGCACATCTAGTAAAATATACATAAACACCTTTTTGGTATTCTTTACCTTCAGCCAACATCCATCTGACATCAGCAATTATGTCATGCCAAAGTCTCTTCTAAATCCAACCTGAATTTCTAGCATTTTTCTATGGGTATACTGCTCCAACCATTTTTAATAACCTTCAATAATATTTTACTTAGGTGTAATATCAGTGATATTATTAAATAATTATTGTATTCTGTTGGATCACCTCTTCTGGAATATAGGTACAAATACAGCTTTCCTTAACTCGGCAATCCATACTGAAAGCTGTAGTCTTTGATATTCTGCAGAAAGCATTTCAAGTTCTCCTCAAGTTCAGCAAGCAAAGTTGTGTCATCTGCACAGCTCAGGTTGTTGAGGAGTTGTCCTACGATCCTGATGCCACAAGTTCTTCATAGAGTCCAGCTTTTCAAATGACTTGTTCAGGGTACAGACTGAACAGATATAGAGAAAGGATACGACGCTGACACACCTTTCCTGAGTTTAAACCAAGCAGTGTTCACTTGCTCTGTTTGGACAACAGCTTCTTGGACTAGACAGAGGTTTCATATGAGCATAATTAAGTGTTCTGGGATTCCCATTCTTCTCAATGTTAGCCATAGCTTGTTGTGATTTACACAGTCCAATGTCTCTGCATAGCCAATAACACACAGATAGACATTCTTTTGGTCTTCTCAGCTTGTAGCAAGGATCCATCAAATATTAACATTCCTGGTGACATGACCTCTTCTAAATCCAGCTTAAACTTCTTTCTGGCCATTCTTGGATCTACTATTAATCATATAGGTAGAGAATTTCCATATCCTATTGGATTACCTTTCTTGGGAATGGAAATAAATACAGATCTCTTCCAGTCAGCCAGGTAGCTGAGTGCTGAGCAGTTCAGGCTACATCTATTATCTGAAACATGTCAGCTGGTATTCCATCAATTCCTTGGGCCTTATTTCTTGTCAATGCCTTCAGCGCAGCTTGAAGTTCATCCTTCATTACCATTGGACCTTGACCGTATGCTGCTTCGTGAAATATTTCCATTTCGGACAATTCTTTTTGGTACAGTGACTCTGTGTGTTCCTTCCCTCTTCTTTTGATGCTTCTTAGATCATTCAAGATTTTGCCCATAGCTTCCCTAAGTGCTGTAACTAGAGGCTTTAATTTGTTCTTCAGTTCTTTCAGCTTGAGAAATGCCAAGGGGGTTTTTCCCTTTCTACTCTCCAAGTCCAGTTCTCTGCACATTCCATTATAATACTTTGCTTTGGTCTTCTCGAACTGCCCTTTGAAATCCTCTGCTGATCTATTTTACTTCAGCATCCCTTCCCTTTGTTTTGGCTTCTCAACCCTCGAGTGCAATTTTCAGAGTCTTTTCTGACGTCCATTTTGGTCTCCTCCTCTTCTGTGTCTGAAATTACCTTTTGTTCTCTTCTTGGATATCTTTGATGTTATCTCCTAACTCATATGGTCAATAATTGGCTGTTATTTGAATATAAATAATTAGAAGTCATTATTAATAGATGTTTACACGGGCATCTCCTTATTTTGGTTTGTGCTACATGAGCAAATGAAGGACCTTCATTGGGTGAAAACTTTACTCCAGTCATGTCATTAAGATCGACTGTATTTTGGGGAGGCAGCTCTTTCCTAGTCCAATGCTGAGAGTGTTCCAATGTGAGGAACTTATCTTCTGGTAGTGTCCCAGTGCTATCCCTGGGCTTCAAGACCCATCATGTGAGAACTAGACAGCATCCTGCTTCCGAGTCTGTCAGTCTGGAATTCCCTCTGCATCCTGTCCATCACTGGTGAGCCCGCCTGTACTAGTAATACCTGCGGACCAGCTCCTCACATCACAGCAACCCCCGCACCACTACAGTGTGATAACCTGGGAGATGCCAAGTGGAGTACAGAAGAAGGGCCATTTGCTCTTACTATTAACTACATTCACAAATCAGGAAGACATAATGCTGTTCATTTCCATGTAGGGATAGTTATTCTCCATAAATTAAAGAGCTCACTTCTCTCATCTAGTTAATGTGCGCTCATCCTAGCAAAATGACTCACACCAAACTGGAAAATGAATTCAGTAGTTACCAAAGATACCAAACCTGCAACTTTTGTGATCTTGAGAATCCTTACTTTCCCTTCTTAAAGGGAGAACATTTTTAAAGAAACCAAAATATGATAAACACATATAAAGCCAAAGGAAATGCAATTAGATAACTCTTAAGAATTATCTCCTTTAAAGAGCTTCAGTTGAATACTATCAGCTTTTTCTTCCTTAATTTTCCATGTTCTTGCTTCTACCCTAACACAGAAACCAAGCCAAGCCACTGTCACTGACCCAGCTCCTACTAACAGCAACACTGTGTGTCAGAACAAGGGTGTCCAGGGAAGAGTGTTGAAGAAACACCACCAGGCCTTCCTTCCACATGCCCCTAGGTGGATTCAACACTTCCATCTTCAGTTAGTAGCTGAGTATCACAACTGCTTATACTACCAAGAGAACAATGCCCTTTCAAACAAGCAAAGAACCCAACCCCACAAATTACTGATTTCCACTACTTCATCTTTTTTATATAACTAATTTTTAGAGAGCACTGATGGCTTAGTATGTAAGCAGTTGCAGTGCCAACTCAAAGGCTCTTGGTTCAAATCACCAGTTGCTCTTGGGAGAAAGATGGGCACTGTCCTCCCTCAGGACTTACAGCCTCTGAAAACGCACTGCAGGGTCATCTGGGAGTTGGCTCAGCACATAATAAGTATGTGGACTGTAAACCACTGCGGCCTTCTCATCATTTCCAATTCCTACTGCCAGTAGAAATGGAATGTTTATGATCATCTATCTACAAGGCTCGCTCATTCCTTGGTGGCTGAGAGGTAAGGAGCTGCATGGTCTACCTAAAGGTATGCAGCTTGAATCCACCAGCTGTTCTACAGGAGAAAAATGAGCAATCAACTTCCATATGATTTACTGCCTCTTAAAACACACTAGAGGGTCCGCTATGGGTCGGTTCTACCTCAATGGATTCAACTACATAAGGCTCCTAGTACACCGCGCGCACGCGCACACACACACGCGCGCGCGCGCACACACACACACACACACACACACACACTTCTCTCACTCTCTCTCTCACCCTCTGGCGGGTTTTCAGAGGCAGTTAATTTTTCTGGAAGAGACTGCCCATCATTCCCTCACGGAGAGGCTGGCAGATTTGAACCGCGTGACTTTGGAATCTCAACGCAGCTTATTGCCACTAGGCCACCAGAGCTCCCACGTATATACACCTCAATTATAACCCCTATCAACCATCTATATGAAATGAATAGCCATTCAGCATTAAAAAACGACTTGGCATGTTTTCTAGAAATCAACAGACATTGCAAATGATTCTAAATCCTACTTGGGAAAACCATTGTGCTACACACATGCTCAACCCTTTGCATGTGCTCTAGGATCTACAAAATACAAAGAATAATTCCTAGAAAGCATCATGGCAGTTTGACAAGAACGTGAGCTCTGAGCACAGGAAAATACCTAGTTTTCTTAATCTTTCTTTCCCATTCTAGGTTTCTAACAAACTTCATTGACTTCTTCCTTCAAATCCTAGCCTCTTTTCATTGATATTTAGAAATCATCTCAGTTAATGAAATTCTTAAAATTTAGAATACCTAGAAAATTTTACTTAAATTTTTTAAAATTTATTTTAATGAACATTTTACAGAGATTTTGGATTTCCCTTCATCGATTGTTGCATTTTTCTCCCCGCCCTCCCCTCCCCCTCCCCAGTTTGGTCTTCTCTTTGAAAAAAGAAAAATACCTTCATTGGTATACAATCCCCCCCCCCCCCCAGAATTGAATGTATGCCCAACTTGCTCTCAAAATTAACCACATAACTACAGCATTATTGGAAATTTGTATGAACATATTCACTGAATTCATTTACAGGAGGCTTCCATGTGCTGCATTGTGCTGGGCACGCTGGGTGAGCCCTGGACTGCACACTCCCCAGAGTGGACCCACTAGCAGCTCTGAGGGAGGAAGACGTGCAGTCCCAGGAACTCAGGGCGGAGGGCGCAGTTCTACTGGGTCCTGTAGGGTCTCACGGAGCGGTATCCACCCACAGCAGTGGACATTCTTTCTAACATCGGCCAGGAGGGCGTAAGATCTGGAATTCAAGATAATGCCTCCCTCAGATGCCCACCCTGGCCAATCACAGGGAAATACAGAGATGACTCCTCCTTCATAGCCCACCCTGGCCAATCACTGGGAACCACAGAGATGACTCCTCCCTCAGCGCCCATCCTGGTCCCTGGTATATAATCTGGAGATGCTCACTTTTTCTTACCTGTGCTATTCCAGCCATTTTAAAAAATGAAAGAGCCATAAAAAAGTTCCAGTCAGAAACAGAATTAATTTCCCGGCGGTGGCAATATATTGAAACCAGTTCTTCTATTGATGGCAGCCCTAGAACATAGCATATAATAAAAAAATTAATTTTAAAGTCATGCTGAATATTTTTAAATGTCCTAATATAACAAATATATGAAAAACAGGACAAAGCACCTATAATCCATGCAGAGAATTGCTCTAAATTTTTATCCCCAAGAGAGAATTACAGACAAAACAAGAGATTTGGCATAGTTTAAAAGGAAATGTTGAATTCAGAGGGGAAAAAGAAAAAAAATGGCTTGGCAATACCTTCAGAAATCAAATAAAAGTTATTTACCAAACACAGTAAAGTAATCCTCGAGTTTTGACATTAGGGAAACAATAATGATGCTTTTACAGGACCATCAAATGAAACAACAGTACAGTTTCATACCTTTGCGATCGGTAAGATGGGAACCCTCACCGAGCAACGGAACTGTCCGGGGCCAAAAGTAGAAGAGGGCGAGGTGGGCCACGTCTGCCAGCGGGTGACCGATGGTGGACAGCTCCCAGTCCAGGACGGCGATCACACGAGCCTGTGACATGGAGAGATTCGAACCAGCTGACTACAGGGGCCAGCCAGGAGAAGACGCTCTTAAACCACGCTGTTGGGCTGCAGTCTACCTCGTCCCCTCCATTCTACCCTACGGCTGCCTCCTGATGTCCAGTGGCAAGTGACCTTTTTCTAATTTTATTTACATGGTCTCAATCCCTCTGCGAGCTGTGGTGGCCCAGTGATAAAAAACTGTGTTGCCAATGCGAAGGTACGAGGTTTGAATCCACCAGCTATATCATGGGAGAAAGATGAGCAATTTCCTCCCATGTGATTTACTGCCTCTGAAAACCCTTTGGAGGGTCAGCCATGGTCAGCTCTGACTCCACAGCTCATAACAACACCTCCAGAAACAAGCAGAGATTGAATCAAGAGAAATTTATAAACTGTGAGTATTCATGAAAGAATTCCAATATGTGACTTTTATTTCAACAATCCATTCTATGGCTGGGTCACGTATGACTTACAGTTGTCTCACGTGGAAACTAGATACCTAACACTACACCATTAGGATGTCAGGGTACCTGCAGACAGCCCAGTGTAAACAGGCTCATCCTATGATACTAAGGGCACTGTCAGGATGTCAGCGTACCTGCAGACAGCCCAGTGAAAGCTCACCCTGTGATGCTAAGGGCACCACAAGCTACAGGGCCCTCAATGCCAACGAATGACAACAGACATTTTTTTAAGTTTGTTATTTCATGTCATAGACATAAAAAAGTTACATACAAAAAAAAATGCTCTTTGTTTTGTGAATACAAACCCCATCATTACATAACAGCATGATGAAAGAATCATATTATTTGAAAGCAAGCAAGTCTTTAGCTGTCACATTGCTCCTTAGCACTTTGGAGACATCCTTGGCAGCACCAAGGCAGAGTGCACTTTGATCCCGGATTGCCACTGCTACTGTGGCTCTGAGTTAGAGGACACCATGGACAACGTCAGTCTTTTCTCCTTCTGTCATGACGTCGCCTATTGGTCCTGTGAAGAGGAATCCTGTCTTCTTGATGTTGAGGTACAACCCATATTGAAGGCTGGTGTCCTTGATCGTCTGCAGCAATCCCCTTTAAGCACGGTTGTGTGATCTGCACCATGCAGGCTGCTGATGCGTTTTCCTCTGATCCTGATGTCACATTCGTCTTCATATACCCCAGCTTTTCTACACAAAGTTGTACTGTATAAGTTGTCCCAGACCCAGTTAACTTAGTTTCACACTTTATTATGCAGCAAAAATATAATGACGCAAGGAGAAGGTTGGAGACAGGTGAGGTCGACAAGGCGTGACAGAAGTCAAGCCCAGGAGCCTTCATCAGTCTTACATTAACTTACAAATACCCACACTCAACACAGGATTAGTTCAACTGATGTCAGAAAGAATAGTTTTTAAAATGACCAGCTATTTCCTTATGACTCAGGGTGAAGTCTCTCTCAGGGAGGAGTGATAGGGAATGGCAAAGGATACACTGACAAAGAAGATAAATCAGAACTGGCTTTGACAAGCACTGTGGCATTTGGACAAGAACAAACTGGGAGGAGGGTAGAGAGAATAGTGCAACAATGAATGAGTGGAAGCCCAAAATCTCTGTAAATGTTTATGAAAATTAATAAAATATAATTATAGAAAAAAAAAAAGAGTTAACTTGAGAGCAGCTAACAGCAACAAAATGTTTCTAATATAACAAAAAAAAAAAATAAAAAATAAAATAAAATGACCAGCTAATACCATATGGCCCAAGCAGGGTAAGACGTCAGTGAAGACAGGGTCAGATGTCAGTGAAAATGAAGATATCCAGGGAAGACGGGGTAAGACATCAGTGATGGCACAAGAAGCTTCCAGATTCTGAAGAACCGAGCCGTCAGACTGCACCTCTCGGGGGAGGTGTGAAGAATGAAATAGAAGGTGAGGTGGTTAAAGATAAGGACATTGGCCTGTCCCAAGCAGAAGTAGGTGCAGAGGAGACAGAATTGTGCAGAGCTGCAAGTCTGAGGACTTGAATGTAAAACCTGGTTCATAACTAAAGATTATCTTTGTAAAAAAATTCTGAAGTGAAAATGTCAGGAAGAAAATCTTCATCTTTTCTAGCTATAAAATTAAATTATGTATTTTTTCCAACTATACTCACATTTTTAGAGACACTAAAGAAATTAAAAATAAGATAAAACTACAAATATTTTGCATAAATATTTTTTTCTATAAGCTAATACAGTAAGCCTTACAAACCCAGAGCTTTGTAAGGCAGAAATCTGTGAAAGAAAGAAAATTCCAATGTGTTCCACTAAAAATGACAGGAAAGCAGGAAGACTGTCCCTGTCCATGTCGCCAAACTTGCGAGATGCAGAGAACAAGACTGTTCTGGTGGGTTCCAGCTCTCACGGCATCAGGCTGGACAGAGGGGCTCGGAAGTGTCATCTTTTACACTGGACACCAGTTACTCACTGCAGAAGAAATAACTATGGAATTACATGCTGAATATAAAAATTACATGTTTGTTTTTTAAGTTAAAGTGATAATAAATAGATTTTTAATAAGTTCCAAAATTTAAAAAACAAGAAACTTCACATGGTTCATATTTATATTTGGACAAATTAGCAATATTTTCTAAGTGTAAAACTGGATTTCTTTTCATTTTCCTTGAGTGAAAGTGTATAAATTATATTGCATTTTCATGCAATAATTTACAGACATATGGTTTTATAACGATTACAACTAATTAATGTAATTAATGACAATGTTTAATCAATAGCTTACTGTTCATAGTTTGGATTCTTTTTGAGATGTTGTGATACTCAATCCTCATTCAGACATGCTTCAAATACTTCCCATAAGTAACTGGGAGGCTCTGAAGATAAGACACTGAGTGAGTGACCTGCTTCTGGTTTGCTTTCTCTTTAGTCAGGATTACTGGCCAACCCCACAGATTCCCAGAAATTTTATCATTCAAAGCGGGTTGTGCTTTATTTCTTAATGGTTGCTATATTTTCTAGTGATAAAAAGAAGACATACTTGTTTTTAAAACAAAAAACACCCTCAAACGTCAAATTATAAATATTACGGAAATGAGCAATTGTTAAGTCTCCTATTACTTCATTCCCTACACCTAATGTTTACCTTTTAAGACATATTCTGAAAGATTTATTTTTGCCATATTGCTTTTCTGAAGACTGAGATGACCGCTATTTGGGGGCTGCCTCAGGGGCATCTTGGTGACTAATACACAAAACTTTTACAAATTCTTTTGAGTCCAGCAATATTTCAATATAAAAAGTAAGAATAAAAAAATGAGACAACTGGATATCATTTTACTAAAAATATAAGAATCATACTTCACACCATATTAAAAAAAAACCCTACAACTCTGGATGGATCAAAGGCTTAAATTTAAAACGTTGAAGCATAAAGATCATCACAGAAAAAAAATATGGACAAACTGAAGACCCTAAACCATAGAAGCTAAGTCTACAGCTGAGACCTTCAGAAAATGAAACCTTTATGTTACAAGAGAGCCTACAGACTAGGGGGAAATTTGGAAATTACATATCTAATAGGAGACTACCAAGCCAGACATTCCTCTAGGTCATATAGCCCTGGTGTGCAAGTTGCTGTACCGCGGTCACTTGTGGTTGCTGTGAGGCTGAACACTGTGACACTGATGTGTCAAATGCATTAATGGCTGGTTACCCAATGCGGACAGAGAGTGGGGTGGAGCTCCCCGATTAAAACAAGCTTGGAAGGAGGAGTGGCATCCACTTCTATAATGGCTTGCCTCTGGAAACCCTATGAACCTGGAGAGAGGATGACAGGCACCCAAGCATTAAGGACTCTCCTTCATAGGGTCGCTATGAGTCGCCTGCGACTCGACGGCACTTAACAACAACAATAGGAGACTAATTGCTAAAACTTTTAGAAAACTTAAACATTTCAACAACATCGGCCAAAAAATCCCCCAAACTGCAAACAACAAATGAGCAGAGGATATGAACAGACACTGCAGCAGAAGACATTCAGACGGAGGCAAGGATTCTGAATACGGGCTCAATTCTGCTCACTTGAAAGTATAAATGTCTTGGATTTTCCAAGGTTAAAAATGTAAATTATTTTTCCTAATAAAATTAGAATAAAAATTACCTGGACCCCCTGACAAAAGGCTGCAGACGTCACGTATAAGAGGTGTGTGCGGGTACTGAGCGGTTGGCCACTGCTGGTGGCCCGGTGACCTTCCAGCAGTGATACTCAGCCGCCCTGTGGCTCCTCTGGGGGGTCTCAGTCAGTGGTGGGGTGTCTAACTGTGCATAACCAGGAGTGCACACATTAATTATACAGACAAGATTTCAAACCTAAACTCACTTCTCTAGGAAAAAAATTCTGTCCTGCTGACGAATGTGCTCACTCATTTTACATTATCTGGACTTTGGTGTTTGAGCTACCTGATTAATTCTGGCAGCAATGTGACTGATAACAGTATTCTTGTTCCCATTTCTGTGGGGAAAAGGTGTGAAAAGCAGCAAATGAGTAAGTTAAGTTAGAGTTAACTCTTCGTCTCTAAGACATCTGAAAATCTGGAGAAGACTAAAGTCAATTTCCCACTAGGATATGGGACTCTGAGAACTTTACATTGTTCTCAGCACAGGTTTCCCTAAAGGCAGCACTTACCCCCAAAGTGGCCAGCACTTGGAAACTGGTCTTAGGGGGCCAGCTCCCTGCACTAGTAAGTGACCAGGACTGATTTCCTAATGACCCTACAAGGATCCTCAACTGCAGAGCTAGAAAGGTGACAGGAGGGCCCCTTCAGTGCTCAGATACAACACTCAGGCCACATCACACCTGCTCAGAGCATGTGACGTACCTCTTTAGGGTGAAAAACCATGTTATCCAGTTTGAAATCCCCATGAATCAAGCACTCTTCCTTGTCATTCTCTGGTAGGTTTTTCGCTAGCCAGTCAGACAGCTGATCCATGGCGGGGATGTGCTGATGAGCGGCGGCCTGGTACTGCTTGGTCCAGGTTGAGACCTAATGATGAAGAAGACAGTGTGCAGAGGTGGGGCATGAGGCCACGATCCTATATTCAAAACACTTCAGTGACAGCCACTTACTCTGACTTCCAAAGGCCAGTTAGCAACTATCAGCTTCTTCGTAGCTGGCTCCATTTTACACACCCAGATTTTTTATCAGGAAAAAAGACAAATAAAAGGACTAGAGGGACAAGAAGAGACAAAGGTTCTAGTCTTTTCCCTGCAACTATTCCATGGCAGAAAAAAGAAATAATGTGTGCTCACACAGAGACACAGAATATTTCTGGAAGGGTCACATGAAGAAAGAAAATCCTAAAAAAGAGTGGCAGAAGAATCTCCAGCTGCCACCTTGATTTGAGGGCCCTTTCCTATTACTCCCAGGGTCTTCTGATGCTTTACTCAGACAGAAGTGGGAAGACTGCCCAGTGCTCTTCATAAACAAATCAGCCACCCACCAGGGCCACATTGTCTGCCCCTCTGTTCATCACTCTGTGGAGTCTGAGATGGTGTCAAGGACTAACATCTGCCTCCTCACCCACAGACAGGAGTCTGGGACGTGACCTCGGAGTGACGACCTCAAAACACCAGCCACTGAAACCACATCAGCCACAGCTCTACTCTGTGGGGTGGGCATGTCCGAATCTCCTCTGTGGCAAGGAGTGCTCTCTCATACAGACCCGGGCTGAAAGTTCATGCAAGCTGGCTGGTGGTACATCATTTAATCCTCATTTAAGCCTCAGTTTCCTCATTTACAAAAGGGAGTAAGTAGAATATCCACATCTGATGATTATTTGGAAAGATAAAGAGGTCCACCTCACAAGGCACGTTATATAAACTGAGTACACCCCCAATCTCCGTCCCCTTCTCCCCTCAGCCTTCCCAAACCCCCACATGACTAGATGATGGGGGCAGGACTCCAGACACACCTGGGCGGGGGCTCCCGTGAGGTGGAGGGCTCGGCGTCCTTCCTCACCACCTAAGTGTCACTCCCTCAAACACTCGCTGTGAGACGAGCTCTCCCAGGACCTTCTCATGACTAACAAGGGCCCATCGCCTCCACGCTCGGAATGACACACTCTTGTGATGACTTCCAAGAAATGAAGCAGCCGGCTAGAGCGTAGCGTTTGAACCCAAACACCCACTATGTTATTCCCAACCACCAGAGTGCTGAGAAGGCAGCACTCCCCACAACCTGAGAACGCAGCACTCTGTAGATGGTTACCTGCCTCTTGCAGTAACCAGCTCCTCGGCCATAGTCCTCCAGGTGTAGTGACCGCACGCTCAGGGCATGCAGCTGGGCCAGGGTCTCCATCATGGCAACATAGATGGCTGTGCGCTCTGCTGGGCTAAGTTCAGGAAGTGTGAAGTCACGGAAGATTCTCCCCTGTGAAAGGGAGGATGATCCAAAATTAACAACATTTTGCACCAGTCAACTCCATGAGAGATCAATGCACACATCCACACCCCTATGTAAATACGTTCTATATGCTTTGTCTGTGCACTACCTAGAGCCTAGAGGAAGCTCTGGTGGCCAGCGGGAAGGAGCCACACCACCAACTCAAAGGCACGTGGCTCTAACCCAGCCACTGCTCTGCACGAGAAAGATGGCCATCTCCTCCTTTGTGATGTTGTTGTTGTTAGGTGCCCTCGCGTTGAATACAACTCAAAACAATCCTATGAACAACCGATCTGAACACTGTCTTATCTGTGTCAACCTCACAATCTCTGACACACGCAAGCCCATTGCTGCAGTCACTGTGTCAAACAACCTGGCTGGGAATCTTCCTCTATTTCGCCATCCACCTTCCCAAGCATGATGTCCATCTCCAGTGAATGGTCTTCCTAGCAACATGGCCAAAGTCTGTGAGATGAAGCTGTGCCCCCAAGGAGCGCTCTGGGTGCACCTGCTGCAAGGCGTATCTGCTTGTTCTCTTGGCCATCTGTGGATACGCAGCACTCTTCTTCATCACTCCAGTTCAAAGGCATTTTTTTCCTGTCATCCTTATTCATTGTCTAGATCTCAGCTGTATAACAAGTGACTGAAAAGACCATGGTCTGACTATGGAGTACCTTAGACCTGAAACTAACATTATTATTATTTCTCAATAATTTGGAGTAGTCCCTGGTGGCAGACTTTTTCCACTGCAATACATCTCTTTGATATCTTTTTAAACATTTTATTTCTTTTCCATGTTGGCTTACAAAGTCTGTATACATTTTGTTTCACACTATTCTTCATTCCTACGGTGCATCATACAATCATTCCCATGCATTATGTTTCAGAAAATCAATCACCATTGGACCTTGCCCATGTTTATCCAGTCTTTTCAAGTCACACTGGATCACAAGAGCATGGAAACAGCAGAAATGTCCAACTACAACTGAATGGATTGAGAAATTGTGGTACATTCACACAATGGAATACTAGGCAGCACTCAGGAGCAACAATTTTGAAAAACAGACCATAACTTGGGAGAGTTAGGAGAGCATTATGCTGACTAACTCAGTATTACAAGGACAAATACTGCAGAAGACCATTATTGTAAAAATAGAAGGATAACTCTTTGATCTCTTGATTGCTAATACCAAGTGTATAGATTGTGGATCCAAGTAAGATGAAGTCATTGACAGTTTCAATCTTTTTTTTCCATTTATCATGATTATGTTGCCTATTGGTTCAGGGACGAGATTTTGTTTTGTTTTATTTTCTTGATGTTGAGATGCCATCTGTATTGAAGGCTATAGTCTTTGATCCTCTGCAGCAAGCACTTCCAGTCCTCACTTTAAGCAAGTAATGTGACATCTGCATAATGAAGGTTACTGATGAGTCTTCCTCCAATCCTGATCCACATTCTTCTTCATAGTATCCAGCTTCTTGAATATTTTGCTCAGCATACAGACTGAACAGGTTTGGAGAAAGGATACAGGCCTGTCTCACACCTTTCCTAATTTTAAACCATTCTGTGTTCCCTTGCTCTGTTTGCATAAAAAAACAGAGCTTCCTGGTCTAGGTATAGGTTTTGTATAAACACAATTAAGTGTTCTGAGATTCCCATTCTTCTCAATGTTAGCCATAGTTTGTTATGATCCACACAGTCAAATGCCTTTACATAATCGATAAAGCAGAAACAGACATTCTTCTGGTATTCTTTGCTTTCAGCCATGATCCATCTGACATCAGCAACGATATCCCTGATGCTATGACAGCTTCTAAATCCTGCTTGAATTTTTGGCAGTTCCTTTTTTATGTACTGTTCTGGCCATTTAAAAATGATCTTCAACAGTATCTTGCTCTCATGTGATATTAATGATGTTGTTTGATAATTTTCATATTCTATTGAACCACCTTTCTTGGGAATGGGAGCAAATATGGATCTCCTCCAGTCAGCCAGCCAGAGATCTGCCCTCCAAATTTCCTGGCATAGGCTGACGAGAATGTCCAGGGCTCTGTCTGTCATTCGAAACTTTCCAATTGGTGTCCCATTGATTCCTGAGGCCTTATTTTTTTTGTCAATGCCTTCAATGTAGCTTGAATTTCTTCCTTAATAACTAATGGCTCTTGATCACCTGGTACTTCCTGAAATATTTCAGTGTCAGCCAATTCCTTTTGGTACAGTGCTTCTGGGTACTCCCTGCATCTTCTTTTGATGCTCCCTGGGTCATTCAAGATTTTGCTCATAGGATCCCTAACTCTTGCAACTCAAGGCTTGGATTTTTTTTTTTTCAGCCCTTTTAGCTTGAGAAATGCCGAGCAAGTTCTTTCCTTTTTATTCTCCAATTCTAGATCTCTGCATATTCCATTATAAGACTTTGCTATGTCATCTCAAGCTTGCCTTTGAAATTTTCTGTTCAGCTCATTTCCTTCTGCATCTTTTCTCTTTGTTTGGATTCTTGGGGCTTTAGTGCCATTTTTTTCTGACATCTATTTTGGTTTTTTTTCTTTCTCCTATGCTTTTGAAATGATAATTTTTGCTGCCTTCATGAATGAGATCCTTGATATCATCCCACAGCTCTTCTGGTCTTTGAGACTTGTATTCAGTGCCTCAAACCTATTCTTAAGATAATTTTTAAATTCAGGTGGGAACAACTTAAGATCATATTTTAGTTCTTGAGGACTTGTTTTCATTTTCTTCAGCCTCAATTTGAACTTGCACATGAGCTGACTGGTTCTACAGTCAGCATCTGGCATTGTTTTGACTGCTGGGATTGAGCTTCTCCAACAATTCCTTCACAGATACAGTCAATCTGATTCCTATGCAGTCTATCTGGTGACGTCTATGTGTAAAGTTACTGTCTGCATGTTTTTGAAAAGGTATTTCTAATGAGTAAATCGTTGATTGTACAAAATTCAATTGTCCTATTTCTGGTCTCCTTTCTGTCACGAAGTCCTCACTTTCCAACTACCAATTCTTCATCACTGCTTCCAACTTTTGTATCCAGACACCAGTTATCATTAACACATTTTAATTACGTTTGATCAATTTCAGACTACCACATTTGAACTTAAGTGATGAACTTAAAGATCATAAATTCTCAAGGTAGATTTGGCAAGAGCTTTTTTTAAACAATCACTTGACAATTTCTGGTTCTCAGTGGCGTGGTCTTCCCCCGGCATCCCTTGCCCCCACCTCCAGTCCAGAGGAGGGTTTGCTGCCTGAACCTGCAGCACATTACTGACCCCTAGAGACAATTGCGAGAATAGCTCAAGAAGCCCTAAGTAGGGAAGGGTTCCTGCTCTCTCTATTCCATCATTCTTACATATTTGGGTTGAAGTTAAGACAAAAGTTCAAGCTTTTGCAAAGCTCTCTAGTCATCTAAAAGGTTGAATAAGAAATTCCATTACTTAGCAAAATCTCACCACAAAATTTATGTGGCTCACGTACTTTGGGCATGTTGTCAGAAGGGGCCAGTTTTGGGGAAAAAAATCATTATGCTGGGAAAGGTGGAGGATGAGAGGAAGAGAGGAAGACCCTCAATGAGACAGACGGACAGCCTGTGGCTGGAGCACATCAGGCGTGGCTGGAGCACATCAAGGGGGTGAGGATGGCACATCTCTGCTGTTCACAGGGTTGCTGTGAGTCACAGTTGACTCTATGGGGGTCTCACACCACCACCACCTTGTGGTCTAGGAGACTAAGTGCTAGTCTGCTAATCAAAATGTCTATAGTTCAAATCCCCCAGCCACTCTGCCTGAGAAAATGAAGGTGTTTTCCTCCTGTGAAAAAACCTGATGAGACTGTAACTGACTCACCTGTAACAAGCTGGTTTTGTTTGGCTTAATTTTAGCTACATATTGAAAAATCAAGGCCCTGTGAAGGTCAGACTAAATGCTAACTTACCTGCACATGTTCCATGACATAAAATTCTGTCCCAATAACGGAGACATCGCTGCAGTACAGCAAAGGCTGTGGGACAGGAAAGCCAGCTGAATACAAGGCTTTCTGGACCTTAAATTCTCTGTCAATCTAAATGGGAATATGGATTATTAACAATTAGAAACATATATTCAAAAAGCCCAGAAATAAACGCTAACACAAACATCACATATTACTAATTTGCTTTCAAGTATTCTTAGTTGTATCACTATTAAGCCAGAGCTGACCAAGTGAGTTTTCCAGGTGGATCAATAACTCAGCAACCTTGCTCCCTGTCAGAGGCTTCCCCACAGTGCACGTCCTCAGCAACCCCAAAGTGTGCTCATGTTACGTCTGCCAGGATGGCTTCTTCCAGAGGTGCATCTCCCCAAACTCATAACCACATGAAAGCTGCCTCAGCTTCTCTGCTCAGACAGGCCTCAAATTCACACTGTTCTAAGGACACCTTACTATAATAAATGATGTTTCAAGTAATTTTTTAAAAACCCACTCACAATTCCCAGGTTTCCTTACTCTGTGCTGTGTTCATATCAAAGGTGAACCACTGCTGTTAGGAGGCAGAAAAAGCACTGGCAGGAAGAGGAGGTTCAGGGCCCTCCAGGAGCACCAGGTTCCTGGGGTGGGCGTTAACAGGATGCCAGTGATCTTGGTTTTAGATAGTTTATCACTACAATTCAAGTGGTTGGCCCGTTATGTAATTTTACATATCACCATGGACTCGCTCTGATCAGCATGGGTGGCCGAAGGGTCCAGTTATTTCTGGAAGTTCTGACAAAAGCAAGTTCTATCTATATCTTTCAGACTGTAGGGCCAGGTCCAGACAACACCTCAAGGACCTACCCCTCACACTCCGGCCTGGTCTGAAGGGTTAGTGGGATGTCCTCTGGACTGTGTTTGCTCTCTCTGCACGGACACACAGGACAATACAGAACCTCAAATGGACAAAGTGGATTTCATGACTAGTCATGTGACTGAGAGGCTGGAGGGCAAAGGAGATCCACCGACGATTTAGAAATCTCACATGGAGTAAGACATCTTTATGTGTATTAATATAATTGGCAAAGATGCTTAACTTATCTACAAGGTTAGGTTCCAAATACCAGACTGTTATACAAAAATCAATGTTATGTGCAAATAAAAGATGACCACATCAGATCACAAGTTCAAGAGGGACCATATCACCCCCTAACAGCCAAAGGCTGAACTTGATGGCCCATCAGGCTGACCTAGAACCTTCACCCTCAAGACTCCCGCCGCATGCCTTGGCCAGGTGTCTATTGTTCACGCACAGAACAGCACACAGCAGATGCTCTCACTGTTACTTAAATGTGAAGCTGCATGCTGATGGGTGGGTGAGGAGGAGCAAGGAGGGGGCATGACAGGGGAGCGAGGAGAGGTATGACAAAGACCCATCTCTTACCACAACAAGAATTTGTATTATTATTGTACCACTGAGTCAGAGCCAACTCATAGCTGACCCTCTGGCAGGTTTTCAGAGGCAGTTAATTGCACGGGAGGAGATTGTCCATCCTTCTCCCACGGAGCAGCTGGTGGCCTAGAACCTCATGCCTTTGGGACTACAGTGCAGCTTCTTGCCACCAGAGTTCTCTTACAAGAAGAATAGATTTTAAAAGCCCCTACTAACTCCGTGGGCCACACAACTGGTGCTGGGAAGGAGAAATGGTGGTGAGGAAGGGAAAGGGGGTGAAGCTGGCAGAGCGCGAAAGTCTTCTGTCATGCAGGTTTTGGAGAAACGAAGGGAGCGGAAACAAATTGCCGTTTCCCAGCCACGCCATGTGGAGAAGGTGAAGCAGAAGCTTCCTAATGCTCTCAAACATAAACATCCAGGTGATTCCATGACCTGGATGCAACTCAGAAACAGAAAGGATGCCAGAACACAAAGAATCTGCCTTCCCATCATTTGCCCTATTGCCCACACCCCTCGGAGGTCCTTCCTGTGGAGATGGGCCTGGAAGGTAGGTGTTAGATGAGATTCAGAAACAAAACAAAATCTCACAAAACTCAGGAGCCATCAGGCAGATTCCCATGGATGTAGACCCTCCATTGATCAGAGCAAAACTGGACTCCAGAGGGCTGCAGGGATGTTTATTCTTCCAGAACCTGAAGCACTTGTTGCAAAAAGTCAAGGACTGTAGTCTGCAATATGGATTGAAGCTCAACATCAAGAAGACAAAGATTCTCACCACTGGACCAAGTGGCAGCATCATGATGGTTGGAGAAGAGATTGAGGTTGTTAACAATTTGAGCTTACTCATCTCCACAATCAACTCTTCGGCAGCAGCAGTCAGAAAATGAAAAGACTATATTGCATGGGGGAAATCTGCTGTCAGGGACCTCTCAAGAGTGTTAAAGAGCAACGATGTCAGTCTAGAGACTAAGGTGTGGCTGATCCAGGCCATGGTCTTCACAATTACTTGCTATGCATCAGAAAGCTGGACAATGGCGGGGGGGAAATGACAGAAGAAGAATTGATGGCATTGAGTTTTGGTGCTAGAGGAGAGTCTTGAACATACCATGGGCCACCAAAAGAACAAATAGGTCTGTCTTGGAGAAAGTGAACCAAGCTGCACCTTGGAGGCTAGGATTTTGAAGCTCTGTCTCACATACTTTGGGCATGTTGCCAGGAGGGACCAGTCCTTGGAGAAGGACGTCATGCTTGGAAGGATGGAGGGACAGCGCAGGAGGGGAAGACCCCAGATGAGATGGAATGACACAGTAAACGGAGTAATGGGGTTAGGTGTGTCTGAGACAGTGAGATTGGCTCAGGATAGACCAGCATTCAGAGCTACTGTACATAGGGGCACAATGAATTGCAGGTGACTCAGTGACATATTACAACAACAGCAACAAAGTGAAAAACAGCATCAATGAGCAGGCCTGCAAATTCCCTCTGAATGGTCACACTACCGGTCAACTATACAGGACAGTCTTAAACCCACAAAGCACTGGCCGGAGATTTCACCTCCAAATACTTTCTAAAAATGAAAAGTGAAATTTTACAAATCAAGAGAAATACTAACCTTGTTAAGAGGATAATGCATTTTCTGTTTGTGGTCATGAAAGGAATCCCTTTTAAAGACAATTACTACATGTAACACCAGCACGTTCAGGGCCGCGTCTGCCATACCTTGTGCGCCTTCGGGAGCAGTGCGCCTGGTGGCTTCTTCCTGAGCACATAGGCCCGGGTGCCCTTCTTCAGATGAAAGGTGGGATTGGACTGTCCTAATCTAGGTAAGAGCAGAGAAGAGTCAATTACAAACACACTTTTTCCATCTTCCTCAAGCTCTGCTGTAAGTCAGAAGGAACATGACATGAAAACAAGCCATGTCAGGGATGGAAGATGACAAGGGCTGCAGCCCACAGCAGGCATTTCTGACGGTAACTGTAAAAATAGCAAGGACGGCGAGGAGACGGCCAAGCCTGACCTCTGATAGCTCCACAGGGGGGACTGTCCCATCAACAGCATCCACAGCACAAAACCAATTCCCATAAGGGCAGACATGTCCCCCACATTCTCACACCTATTTAGACTAATTCTCCTTCCTGCCTGCCCTACGAGGTCTGGGATTCACTGCAATCGCTTCGCTGATCACAAAGAACCATACTTGCTTTCATGAGGTTTGCCAGGGACCTTAACAGGATTCAGTCCAGGCTGGCCACAGGGCACAATCTCTCAATCAGCACAGCTTTGAAAGTGCGCTCATGGCTCTTCACCTCACAGCTTTAGGTCAGGATTACATAATTAGCAGGACAAAGCTCTGTTCCTGCCAATTCTGGCATTTCCCCAGCAGTCCTCCAGCAAGCTTGAGCAAGGGCCCCGTTTTGGTTCCGTGGGACAGCAGTCCCAGGTCAGCTCTGTCTCACGCTGGGTCTCTGGCTCTCTGCTCTGGTTGCTGCCGCTGCTCCTGCAGGCCCCTCACAGCGGTGCAGGAATCTCTGGCCCCAAGGGACGCATGCTGCATTCTCTCCTGCTTCTTTGCTAGGGGTGAATTTCTGTTGCTGAATACACTCAATTTAATAGCAAGATTAGCCAATCTTCTTCTGGGAACCCTAAACCCTATTTGCATGATCCCATACATTCATGTGGCAAAGTCAAAGTCAATGGCTAAAAAGGCCATTTTGAACAATAAATCCTAGACACCACAATAATAATGGTGACAACAGACTGTCAGTGAATGACAAGCAGAAGAGAGGGTCCCCTCCTCTAAAATATATGTGTATTACTGGAAACACCCCTCAAAAAAAGGCTACAGCCTCCCAGGCAACAAAAACAGGCAGGAGACAGGCTGGTGACCAGCAAACAGGTAGAGGATGGATGCAGAGAGGGCTGGGTGAACACTCCACTATCTGCCCTGAGTGTGTGACCAACGCCCAGCGCTCAGTGACCACAGCTCTCCACAGGGGGGTTCTCGAACCAGATGTGACCACAGCTCCCACCAAACACAGCTTTCCACAGGGGGGTCCTCACACCAGCTGTGACCACACCTCCCACCAAGCACAGCTCTCCACAGGGGTGTTCTCACACCAGATGTGAACACTCTCTCCACAGGAGAGTTCTCGCACCAAAAGTGACCACAGCTTTCCACAGGGGGGTTCTCACACCAGAAGTGACCGCAGCTCCTACCAAGCACAGTTCTCACACCAGATGTGACCACATCTTCCACTGAGCTCAGCTCCACTGATGAGTTCTTGCACTAGATGTGACCATGTCTTCCACTGAGCTCAGCGCCACAAATGAGTTCTCACACCAGATGCGACCACAGCTCTCCATAGATGAGTTTTCACACTAGTTGCGACCACAGCTCTCCATGGATGAATACTCACATCAGATGTGACCACATCTCCTACCAAGCACAACCCTCCACAGGGAAGTTTTCACACCTGAAGGACCACGGCTCTCCACAGGGGAGCTGTCACACAGAGAGGTCTCAAAAGCATCTGGACCAGGGCAGCACAGCAGACCCAGGCATCTCACAGGTGTCAGGTACCAGCTCTCCCTACTAGGGGACATACATTTGCACAGGGACTACACGAATACACTCCAGTTTCCAATATTATCAATCTGGAGCCTTACTTAGGGAACTCTGATGGGATACTGCTAAGAAGCCACACTGCAATCCTAAAAGCATATGATTCGAGTCTAGCAGCTGCTCTACAGGAAAAAGGTGGTCTATCTCTTGTGTAATTAAACTGCCTCTGTAACCTCCTGGAGGTTCAGCTATGAACTGGCTCTGACTCAGCAGTAAACAACAACAGTACCTTATTTACAACAGATAATTAAGAACCACTCAACTCTTGAAGAATCCAACAGCATGGAGGCAAGGCCCCACATTAAGCAAACAGAAGGATCAATCCTTGGCATAAGAAGTACTAGGAAGAAATGACAAAAAGATTTGACATGCTTACAAGTAATATTATCTGAGTGATTTATGGGGGGAACTTCAACCATAAAAATAACAAAAATGAGCTACGACGATTGTGATCAGAGTTCTTGGCAGTAGGAGGAGGTGAGGGCAGGGGGCAAGCTAACATAATTCATCCCACTCCCAAATCAAGAGGTGATCTAGAGAGCAAAATAGATGCCAATGAAGATCAAATGAGTACACTAACATCATGTGAGATCGTTTCTCCAAACACTGAGCAAAGAAAGCAAAAAAGTGGAAAAGCACACAGAAAAGTTAAAAAATTAAAAAGTTGCAGATGGATGTACTTTGGCAGAAGCTGGGAGGACACTTTTTAACCCATTCTGGAATCTACGTTATGCTCAGAAATTGTCACATCCCCAAAGCAAGGATGACTCTTGTGATTCAGGGAACTCTGTGCTGTGGTCTAAGCTGCGCTGTGCTGGGAACCAAAAGGCCACACAATCTAGTGTCTTGAATTCATAAGCAACTGAGGTAGAAAATGGACAGCCTCCTTGCTTTACCATTTATATCCCTGGACACCTAATGGTCAAGTAAACGGAAGTCGTTGGCAACTTCAACCACTGTAACATGATGCTGCCTACTGGCCCATTTATGAAGAATTTTTTTTTTAATGTTGAGATGTGACCCATTTTGAAGGCTGCAGTCCTTAATCTATATTAGTACAGCACATCTACTTTACTTTCTGCGAAGAAGGTTGTCATTTCCATAAAGCCATTTGTTGATGAGTCTTCCTCCAATCTTGATGCCATATTCATCTTCACATAGTCCATGGGGTGTCAGAACCCCTGAAAAATGGCTTTTCTAGCCCTTGTATTAGCCCCCATTAGGGGCATCATCTCCAGCTACCTTAACTGAGGACACATGGTCTTGCAAATCATCAATAGCTGTGGGGATAATATAAGAGAGTGCTTTCCACACTGAAAAACAGTGATGGTGGTGGTGGAGAGATCGTGAAGACACAGTGAGAGACGGCACTGTGACAATGCTCTGAGATAAACCAGAAGAACCAAGCACAATGTAAGGTTCTGCTTACTTGTTGCGGAATGTTGGGAAGGAAGGGAGGGCTTCTGGGCAGGAAAGAGCACCTAAGCTCCAGATAAGTGCAAGCCTCCCAGCGGCCTTTAATAGTAGAGAAAGCTCCCCTGTGTTTGGCTTTAACAGCTTGAGAAAGCTTGCCACCTGGGAAGACAGCTGCCACGTCTGTTGAGGTGGGATTGGTCTGCATAAGGCCGAAGTTCTCCTAACCAATCTGCATGTCTCACATCTGCAAGCCCACCCTATCCTGTCTTCCTGTTTACATGATTGTATGTAAGTGCGCTGCAGACCCCAATAAAATTGAGCTGGATGGACTCTCTGGTCCTCCCCTGGAGTGGTGTCGTGCTTACCCCATCAGGGTGTCGCTGTTAAGCTGCTGGTGAACTGACAGTGACACTTACTGGATGACTGAAGGAAGAGCTGACTTATAATTGTTCTAGGATAAAGGCCAGTTAAATGTTTTACCTGCTGGATAACTGGAGGGAAAGCTGACTTATAACTGCTTTGAGATAAAGTTTGCTGGATGATTGAGGAAATCAGAGGCTTCTGTAGTTGTGCTGCTGAACTGAACCTGGACATTCACTAATGAATTCACTAAGGAATTGTGACTGGCTGTTAATCAGGCTTTGGTCTACTGGACTTGTATTGGAGATATTCTTTGCCTCCTCCACTCCTCATCCTATCCCCCTAATAAACTCCACAAATGTCAGTAAAATCTGCGAGTCAATTTGCAACAAACAATGGATTGCTAGAAATAGGTGCAGGAATATGTGAGGTGGCATGTCTGACCATTTAGTTATTTGTATGTTACTGTTGTTGTTGACTGCCACCAAGCCAAGCACAACTGATAGTGACCATCTGAACAGAAGGCCTGAAGCTTTTCTGTAACTATCGTCATTTAGTAAAAGTTCATAGAGCTTCCAGAGGCATACTGTTTAGGAAGGAGCTGCCAGTCCTGCTATGGACGACTGGGACAGTTCCCCTTTATGAAGCAGGTACAATTCAGACTAAGCCACTCTCACGCTGCAACTTCTCCTTTTGCAGTCTGGCTTCTGGAATTATTCACTCAGCATACAGAATTAACAAGCATTGTACAGAGGATACAACCCTGACACACATCTTTACTGATCTTAAATCATACAATGTTCCTTTGTTCTGTTCAGACAACTGTTCTTTGGTCTATGTATAAGGATAATTCAGTGTTCTGGGGTTCTCATTCTTAATGTTATTACTTTATCATGATCCATACTGTAAAATAATCTTTGCATAATCAATATAGAGGAGTAAACATCTTTCTCATATTCTCGGCTTTCAGCCAATATTATCCCTGTGTCTGAAAAACAAAGAACTGGACATGGAGGCATAGGACCATGAGCATCTCTCTGAAAGGACAAGAGAGAGTAAGAATAGCACAACCTCTCTCTGCCCCAGAGCAGAAAGCAGATAAAGAGCCGTAGCCCAAGGTGGCTCTAGAGCCATACCTGCAGCAAGAGGGTGTTGGTGACGTAGAAGAATAAAGCATTTTCACTGGACAAGTTAAACTCTCCAGCCTTCAGAAATAAGCTTAAGGATGTGAGTAGACCTTTGTTAGTCATTGATTGGCATTTAGATAACTTAAGAGAAGATTTTACAAATTTTGGAAACAAAACAAAACAAAAACCAAATAGTGCCAAATCATGCTCAGCATCACAGCACCCACGAGTTACCTCTGCACAGCAAATGGACAGACCAGTGCTATTCCACTTGAAGAATGTTTGACCAAAAACAATTAAAACCAGGTCTGAGGGCCACAGATTAAAATCAACCACCTTTGGCTTGGTAGCACTACTTTCTGTCCACTAGGCCAACTGAGTTCTCTTGCTGTTGTTGTTGTTAAGTGCCATCGAGTCCTGGACAACTCATAGCGATCCTATGAATGAAAGACCTGAATACTTGTATAAATTTCATCCTTTCTCCAAGGTCACAGGGTTTCCAGAGACAAGCTATTTTGAAAGTGGATGCCACTCCTGCTTCCAAGTGTGTTTTAATCGGCTGCCAAATATGGGTTAACAGGCAACTCCCCATAACAGAAGTGTTAGGAAAAAACAAGCAAATGACAAAGCAAATAAAAAAGTGCTCCTTTCAAAAGAAGTCCTGAGGGCCAGAGACGGCTTGTAGGTAATCACACCATGCACACCACACACACCACACCACTTTGACAAATTTGGATCTTGCAGGAAGAGGAACAAAGTGTATGAAGTTCTTTCAAATAGATTCTCCCTCTGAAACAATGTGGACATGTCTGAGTAAGAATGCACTACAGCAGCCAATAAGTAGTAGTGTTTGTGGTTGTTGTATGCTGTTGAGTTAGCTGACTCCTGGGGACCCGTGGACAGAAGCAGACGTGGTCCAGTACCACACTGTCCTCACACTCGATGCCCTGCTCAAGCCCACTGCTAGAACCACTGTGCCAGTCCAGCTTCTGAGGGCCTTCCTCTTCTTTTCTGACCCCCTATCTTACCCAGCATGCTGTATTCTCCAGTGTCTGGACCCTCCTGACAACACACCCAGAGTGCGTGAGACAAGGTCTCACCATCCCTGCTTCTAAGAGCATTCTGGACAACTTCCAAGACAAACGTGCTTTCTCTTTTGACCATTCATGGTCTGGCCTAGTCAATCCTCAGCGCCAAAACCACAATTCAAAGAAATGCAAGCTTTCATTCTTACATAAGAACTGGTTTACAAATCCAGGGAAGTAAAATATTACTCACGTAGGTATATATGATTCCATAAAAGATAAAATACAGTACCTTTTCCCCAAAGTTGAAATTGCTTAATGCATATTCCTAACTTTAATAATCACAAACTTCACAACAGAATGGTCATTTTCACCACAAAAGGCTCAAGACCCCTCAGAGTACAATGACTTGGGGAAGATTGTATTCTTTAGCGACCTTATGTGTGGATGTAGATACTGTTTGGCAGCTCAATTGTAACAAATTTACTTAAGACTCTGCCAAAGAACTGAAGGAAACGTTTACAAATATAACATGTTTGAGAATAAAGACCCAGCTAAATATATTGTAACCTACTGTCCTTCTTCTGTGATTAAAAAATTTTCCTTTATGCTACCTTTTCATTTAAGACTTAAAAAGGAGGCTTTTTAAGATTTAAGTTGAGGTTGATGAATTTTTTTCTCAGTAGAAACAATTAAGCTAACTTAGCTTCTTTAGTGTGAAAAAAAATGTGATATTTTGTAAAACTTTCACCACGTGCATTTACTAAGTATTTTATAATGCAGTTCATTTCATTTCCCTAAAATGGAATATACCAATTTTATGTTCTCTTACTAATACACTGTTATTGCCCTTGTCATTGAGTCCGAACTCACAGTTAACCCTCCAGCGTGATTCCAGAGTCTGTGAATCGTACAGGAGGTGAATGTTCATCTTTCTCCTGTGGAGCAGATGGTGGATCCAAACTCTGTGGCTTTGTGTTGACAGAGACTCCATACCTCCCAGGCCGCCAGAGCTCATCACTGATTTGTTGTTGTTAGGTGCTAGTGAGTTGAGTATGACCCATAGCCACCTTATGAACAACAGATCTCAACTCTGTCCTTTCCTGTGCCGTCCTCACACTTCCTGGCACACTAGAGCCCATTACGGCAGACACTGTGTCAATCCACCTGGTCAGAGGTCTTTTCCTTTGCCAGCCCTCTGCCTTTCCAAGCATCATGTTCCTCTCCAAGGAATAGCCCCTCCTAGCAATGTCCTCAAAGTATGTGAGGCAAAGCGTCATAATCTTTGCCTCCAAAGAGCATACTGGCTGCACCCTCTGTAAGACATATTTGTACTTCAGCAGTCCATGGGATGTTCAGTGTGCTTCTCCAAACCACAGCTCAAAGGCATCAATTCTTCTTCTGTCATCCTTATTATCTTTATTAATGGTGTGGATCAGACTATCAATTACTAATGTGGGAGTTAAAATTGAGGCCAAAGAAAATGAAAGTAAGTCCACAAGAACTAAAATATGATCTTAAATCTTTTCCATTTGAATTTCAAAATAATCTTAATAGGTCTGAAGCACTTAACACCCATGAGCAAAGATCAAATGAGCTGTGAGATGATACCAAGGATATCATCTACAGAGGAGAAAGAAAAAAAACTGCCATGGATGCCAGGAGAGACTCTGAAAATTGTACTAGAGTTTTGAGAAGCCAAAACAAAGAGAAAATATACAAACTAAAAGAGCGAACAGAGATTTTAAAGGGCAGCTCAAGAAGACAAAGCAAAGTATTATAATGGAATGTGCAGACCGCAGAAATTGGAGAATAAAAAGGGAAAAACTCACTCTGCATTTCTCAAGCTGAGAGAACTAAAAACCAACTTTAAGCCTCGAGTTTCAATATTGAAAGATGTTATGAGCAATATACTGAATGAGTCAGGAAGTATCAAAAGATGATGGAGGGAATACATAGATTCACTGTACCAAAAAGCACTGACTGACACTGAAAAAATTCAGGACGTATCATAAGAGCAAGAGCTAACAGTAATGAAGGAGGAAGTGGAAGCTGCACTGAAGGCACTGGCAAAAAATAAGGTCCCAGCAATCAGCAGGATAGTAATTGACTTGTTTCCATTAACAGGTGCAGTCCTAGATATGCTTTACTTGTGTATGTCAGGAAATCTGGAGGACAGCTGTCCGGCCAATAGATTGGAAGAGGTTCACATTTGTTCTGATTCCTAAGAAAGATGATCCAACAGAATGTGGAAACTAGGGAACAGTATCATTAATACCACAGGCAAACAAGATACTGCTGAAGATCATTCAAAAATGGCTAGAACAGTACATAGATAGGGAACTACCAGAAGTTCAAGCAGGATTTAGAACAGGCTGTGGCCTCAGGGATGTCATTGCTGAATGTCAGATGGATCCTGGCTGAAAGTAAAGAATATCTTAAGAATATCTATTGTGCTTTATGGACTGCTGGTAACAAGGGTGTTAACTGTGGATCCAAGTAAGATGAAACTGTTGACAGTTTCAATCTTTTCTCCATCCCCCATGATGTTCTCAATGTCAGCCACAACTTCTTATGATCCACACAGTCAAATGCCTTTACACAGTCAATAAAGCACCAATTGACATTCTTCTGGTGTTCTTTACTTTCAGCCAGGATCTACCTCACAGCAGCAGAGTCATGCCATGACTCACAGCAACCCCATAAACTGCATATCTGAATGCCATCCTGTCCTGTACATCCTCACAATCTCCGACATCCTCAAGCCTGTTGCTGCAGTCACTGTGTCAATCCACCTGGTTGAGGATTTTCATCTGCTTCATCATTCCTCCTCCTTCCCAAGCATCATGCCCCTCCATAAGAACAGCTTTTCCTAGCAAAACGCGCAAAGACCGTGAGACGAAGTTCCATCATGGTGACTTAATTCTACACCCAAAACGAATTCCTCCTCTTGTTTATTCTTATTTTCACTGAAATCTCTAATCAAGGCATATAAATGCTAGTAATCACACGTCACCACTATGCAATGTTATTGCACTGTGTACGACCTTTCACCCGCATTACTTCTTGGCTAATCACTGGGGGCAGGTATCACTGATTAAAAAACAGTTGTCAAAGGCCTTATGTAACAGATTTACATAATACGTGGTAAGTGATAAAGTTCTCCGTGACAGAAGTCAGAGGCTCCTGTTAGTGAAATTGTTTTTCAGAATACAGTTAATTTTCCTTTATTTTCTAAACTATCAGCAGAATCAGATTCAAGGTGAGGAGTTGTACTCAGGATTGTTGCATCTAGCTCCGAGACTCCTTCACTTTCAAAACAAAATCCAAGCCAAAGAGCTGAGGCCTCGAGCGGGCCTGGGAGGGGAAGTTAGAATCAGAACAGTGTGGGGAACAGCTCCTTACCACGAGGCCACCAGTGCTCCTTAGAGATTTACACACTCCGTGCCCCCTAGAGAAAGTCCTCTCTGTCCTACAGGGTCACTGAACGTCAGAACAGACTTGGGGGCAGTGGTTTGGGTTTGCTGTCTAGAAAAAAAGGCTTAATGACTTCAGCATAAAAAGAGAGAAGGCCTCTGTCTTCCAGCCTCAAATGCCTGACTTGATCAAGGCTCTTCACTTGGAGGAATCTTGACTTAACACGTTTCTATCATTGCATTCAGGAGCTCTGGTGGGGTGCTGTGATGTCAACCTAACCGCCAGCGGTTCCAATCCACCAAAGGCCCCCGGGCGATTTACATCATCTGCAAACCCGCTGAAGTGCCTGCTACGAGTCAGTTTCAACTCGGCAGTGGGTCCAGCTTGGTCCCTGCTCGAGCAGCTCTTGCGCAGATTAGAAGGAAGTGGCGTGGATACCTGTACTGGGCCACGGAGAACTCGGACCCCGGCTGGGCAGCGAAGCCTGGCAGGTGCCGGTGCAGGTAGTCCTCCAGGGCCGCGAGGTCGAACCTGTGCTGGGGCAGCACCTCGCCCATCTCGGGCCTGCGGGAGGCAGCCACCGCCGAGGGCCGCATGGTGCGGGGTCCGAGGGTCTAGGTGACCAGGAACTCTGCCGAGTGTGGGGGACAGGGGACGGAGCGGGAACTAGCCAGCGGGGCGGGACCCGGGGCGGGGCCGGGGCGGGAACTGGGCGGGGTGGAGGGTGGGGGTGTGCAGCAGAGTCCACTGGGACTCAGCGACCCTAAGAACAATTGCCCTGAACCCCGCCCTATCCTGAGCCAGTCTCTCTGTTTTTCGACACACCTCAGCAGAGAACTGCCAGAAGTCCAGGCTGGGTTTAGAAAGGGTCGTGGTACTAGGGATGTTGTAGCTGATGTTAGATGGATCTTAGCTGAAAGCAGGGAATACCAGAGGAATGTCTATCTGTGTTTCATTGATTATGCAAAGGCGTTTGACTGGGTGGATCATAACAAACTGTGGCTGACTCTGAGAAGAATGGGAATCCCAGAACTGAGAATATCACAGCATGCATCAGCAGCACCTTAGTCTCTAGACTGACATAGTTGATCTTTAGCAATCCAAAGAGGTCCCTGACAACAGATTTTTCCCAAAAAAAAAAAAAAATCTTTTGATTTCCTGACTGCTAGTGCCAAAGATGTTAACTGTGGAGTCAAGCAAGATGAAATAATAATGTCAATCCTTTCTCCATCTATCATGATACTGCTTATTGGCCTGGTGGTGAGAATCTTTGTTTTCTTGATATTGAGCTGCAATCTACATTGAGGTCTGGAGTCCTTTACTTACTGCAGCAAAGGCTTTAGTTTCTCATAAGTGTCTGTGAGCAAGGTTGTATCATCTGCATAATGCAGGTTGTTGATGAGTCTTCCCCCAATCCTGGTGCCACATTCCTCATAATAATAATTCCAGCCTCCTGTTCAGCACAAGGAGTAAAAAAGGTATGGAAAAATGGAGGGAGGGTGGATGGAGGAGGAAAGGGAGGGTGGAGTCTGCTGGCAGGGGTGATGGGGTAGTGGTGGTGAAGGGCTGGGAAATAAGCGGGGGAGTCGCTGGCAGGGGGGAGGGGAATAGGGGAGGGAAGAGCCGGTCTAGTGCCTCAACCAATCAAACACCCTATGGCGTGTTGCTAAGCAATGCCCTCCTTAGCCCAGTTACTTGGGTTTGGCCAAGAAATGGAGGCTGTATGAGGAATTAAAATTCTCAGTTCACATCAGAGTTGAAGGCCTAGTTTGTATTTTTTTAATGATTATTATTTTATATTGGTTTACTTACAAAGCTCACATACACTGTAGTTCACACCATCCTTCATTTTGTTTCATACCATCATTCTCATGTTTTACAAAATCAATATTGAACTATGCCCACCATTTCCCCGTCTTTCCAGATCCCCACCGGATCTTTCCCATTTTCTTTACCCTCCCTCCACCCACCAAATTGTAAGACCCGTGATAACCCCTCTGCACATCCTCACCTCTCTGCTCCTACCTTCTTCCCCTTGGATCCTCATACACGTTTTACTAGCTATTTCTACAATAAAGGTCTCATACAGTATTTGTCCTTATAGGACTGAGTTAGTTCACACAACATAATGTTCTCCAGTCCCTCCAAAGTTAGAAAGGGATTTTCTAAATCATTGCTCCTGTGTGCTTGCTTAGATTCTGGTTAGACATCTGGGCAGTGTCCATGTTCCTGTGATTGTGAATAACGCTGCTACGAACGTTGGTGTACAAATCGCGGTTTGTGGCTCAGTTCTCACTTTCTCAGGGTACATTCCAAGCAGTGGAATAACTGGGTCATAGGGAATTCCTATGTTCAGCTTTTTGACTAAACTCCAAATTGAAAGTCCTCAGTTTTAATGAAAGTACAGTCCCCGCTTAGTAAGAACAAGGGCTCTCTCACACCTACCTGCATTTAATGCACCGGCATAACTTGAAGCCTAAAGGCTTCTCACCAAATACAGTGCATGCTGAGGGCCATCAGCCCTTAATACATGACCTTGGCTTTATGGAGACAGAGGTCACAGGGCGGCACAAAAGGGAGCAAAAACCGGACGGACCTCTCCCGCGAGGTGAGTGGGGACGGCGGCGCCTCGGAAGCGGCACTGTGGGCGTTCCGGAGTGGAAACCTGAGCGGAACGCCGGAAGCGGCACAGCGAGCGTTCCGGAGTGAGAGAGCTGCCGGACCTACTCCGCCGGAAGCAACTCTGCTGGCGGTCCGGAGTGGAAGCGCTGCCGGACCCGCCGGAAGCAGCTCTGCGGGAATTTCTGCGGGGGCACTTCCGGATGCGCGCCGGAAGCGGGCTCGTGGGCGTGCCTGCGGAGAAGGAGACGTGTCTGTCTGTGAGGCGCTGGCGGCATCTCTCGGGCTGTGGCTGAGGGCGCCGGCAGGTGCCTCCTTCTCTTCCCTCGCGGCCCGGCCAGCTGAGCAGTGGGGCGGCGGCGGCGGCGGCCAGGGCAGGGGGCGGCGGCGGTCCCAGCCATGGCCGGGTCTGTGGAGCGGCTGCAGCAGCGCGTGCGGGAGCTGGAGCTGGAGCTGGCCGAGGAGAGAGGCCGGAGGGCTGCAGGCCATGGCGACGGAGGGGGCGGCCGCGTCCGCGTCGAGAAGATGAGCTCCGAGGTGGTGGATTCCAATCCCTA
>NW_006400177.1:464463-473456 GCF_000299155.1 Elephantulus edwardii
GGCGGGGGCGCGCGGACTGCCGTCGTCCGGGGACCGGGTCTCAGTGCTGGTCAGGCCAGCTGGCTCCGCGCGTGGCCCGCGGGTGCGTGTCTGCAGTCGCCGGTCCGAGGACTGGCCGGATGCGACCTCGTGCGTGGTTCCCCACGACGGAGCCTGGAAGCGCGTGTTGGGGGACTTGGCGGTGTGCTGAGTCGAGCGTGGGGACCCCAACACCCCCCGGTCATGCCATCGCGGCGTTAGCGCGGAACGTGGGGCGGCGCGGGGACCCCGGAGCCGCGGGGGAGGCGCTGTGCTGCCGAGGGTTCGAATCCACCCGCTGCCGCTCCCGCGTGGGGACAGCGAGGCCCGGGGCCAGCCGTGTGCGCGCTGGGTGGCCGCAGGCTCACCCCGAGGCCGGCGGGCGGGACCCACAGGCCCGGGCCCCTGCCTCGTGCTGTCAGGATGACCCCCTGTGAACAGCATGCGCACCGGGGTCTGTCCGGCCGCCATCCGTATGTCCATGCAGCCACTGCGTCCCTCCCTCTGCTGGAAGGCCTCTCTCGGACCCTCCACCCCCCAGGGTGATGTCCTCCTACACTGCCGAGTCTGACCCTCCACCCCCCCGCATGATGGCCTTCTGCAGGCATGAGTCTCTTCTCTGACATATGCCTGACGAGTATGAGACCGTGTGCCACCGCCCTTGCCTCGAAGGCGCTGCCCCTTCTCCAGGACGGACATGTCTGTCCTCTTGGCGTCCAGGGCATGGACGTTCAGGACGTTGTCCAGCACCGCCACTCAGCAGTGTTAGCTCAGCTTTCTCAGGACCCTCTCAGCTGGACCAGCTTGATTTTTGCTTTGCTCCAAGTTCTCTGTGAAGTGGACGTTATGGTGCTGTCTCAGCCTGGTGGTGGTAGGCTGTGTGCTGACTTCTTGCCGACCCTCCAGTGTTTCAGAGGCGGTTAGTCGCCTGGCAGGAGCAGCCGGTGGATGTCATGTGTTGTGAGGACTCTGAACATCTGCGGGTGTCGCGCCCCCGGTCAGCACACAGTTGGCCTTCTCCAGAACCTTTCCACTCACTAAAGACCTCACAGTGTGCCAAGCGTTTGGAGCACCTTGCAGAGGCGGCTTCGTGAGAAGGAGTCGTATTGCCAACCCCACAACCAGTGGTTTGAATCTCCCAGCTGCTCAGGGAAGAAGGATGAACAGTCTTCTGTGCAGTTTACAGCCTCTGAAGCTTGCTGAGGGCCACCTGTGGGTCGGTTCTGACGTCATGGCCCCTCATGACAACTCTCGGAGCAGTGTCTGTTTCTGCTCCCCACTCTCTCTGGTGGCCTAGTGGGAAGAAGCTGCGCTGCACTCCCAAAGGCACATAGTTCAAATCCACCAGCAGCTCAGTGGGAGAAGAGTGGCAGTCTTCTCCCGTGGGATTAGCTGTGGATTGATTCCAACTCAGCAGCACACTTCAGCACCTGTTATATTATCCTCATTTTATAGGTGAGGAAGGTTGAGGTTTAGGGGACGGCGGGGACTCATCCAAGTCACACAGCTCTCAGTAAGTTCTAGAGCCTGGACAGCATTAGTCTTTTTCCAGAACACGTATGTGAATGAATGCCTTCAGTTACAGTTAATAAACTAGTAGATGGTGTAGCTAAAAACGGGATAGTTTTAAAACAGGTAATGCGGGAGAGATGTTTTTGTACTTTTAAAGAGTATCGGGGTTTTGATCCAAGAAAAGGTTTGTTGCTGGTAACGTGTAACACCGCGGTGGGATTCACAGCTGGACCTGGGGTATGAAGAGTTAGGGACTCCACATTTTTAGAGCTTGAATAAATGCGAGTTGACATCTCTAATCAGAATGAAATGAAAATTTCCATTTAACACGTTTTTAGCATTTTTAAATTTTACAAATATTATTGTTGTTATGTACTCTTGAGTCGGAATTGGGCCCTAGCCACTGAATTTTCAGAGGCTATAAATCAGACAGGAGGAGATTGCCCGTCTTTCTCCTGTGGAGCAGCTGGGGGATTCAAATGCGGCTTGACAGCACAGCTCCTTACTAGTTGGCTTTACAATTTTCATTCAAAGAAGGAAAAAACATGGGCTTTTCTTTATAGTCAGCTTTAGTCGTGCTTTAGATATTACTGGGATTGGAGCCAGTGACACTGTACTAATCACGACAAAGCTTTCAGAACTCAAACTGAAGCATTCTGTATCTTCTGTTCAGTTTATACCGGGTAACTTAATTAAAATTGCTGAGCAGGAGATGGCAATTCACACTCAGAAAGATTCACAGGTATATGGGAAAATGAATAAATTCTGTTTATATTAAATATAATTAAGTTTTGAGTTGTTCCTTTATTTGGCAAGTGTTTATTGAGCCCCTTTTCACCTCAGGCTGCTTACGATGTGCTCTGTCACTTCCTGAGCCTTTCTTATGACAGACACAGGGCATACAAAGCAAGCATGGAGTGCCTGCCAGACAAGGCTGAGGTAGCAGCCTGACCTGCCATTGTCCACAGGCAATGAGAGTTGAGCTGTGGGAAATATCTGTCATATCAAAGTCATTGCCAGCCTGTTGGTTCCAAGCGTAGCCAAGGCTGTAGTGTCCTCCAGGCTCCCACATGTTGTATATTATTTTACAGGTTCATTGTTCTTCGTTGCTGTGTAGTATTCCATTGAGTGAATGTATCATAGTTTTCTATCCATTAGTTTCTTAATGGACATTTGGGTTGCTTCCATTACTTTGTTGTTGTGAGTAATGCAGCAGTTAACAGGGTGAGCATATATCTGTTTGAGTTGTGACTCTGGTTTCTTTAGGGTATCTTCACAGTAGTGGAATTACTGGATCAAAAGGTATTTCTGTTCCAACTTTTTGAGAAAGTGCCAGACTGCCTTCCATAGTGCTTGCACCAATTTACACTCCCACCAACAGAATTCCAATCTCTATAACCTCACCAGCATTTGTTGTTTGCTGGCCTTTTAAACTATGCTGTTGTTCCTGGGGTGAGAGGACAACCTCATACATGTTTTGATTTACATTTTTCTGTTAGCTAGGAATTTGAAACCTTTTTCCATGTGTTTGGCCATCAGAATGTTGTCTTTGGTGAAGTGTCTGTTCAAATCCTGTGCCCATTTTGCAGTTGGGTTGTTTACCTTTTTCTTGTTGAGGTGCTGGAGTCTTCTGTAAATTTTAGATATGCGCTCCTTGTCAGGTTTGTCATTGTCAAATATTTTCCTCCATCTGTGAGTTTCCTGTTAATTCTGATGTGCATAGGGATTTGATTCTTAGAGGGTCCCATTCATCTATTTTGTTCTCTCCTGGTTGTAGGAGAAGCATGTCTTTTGAGTTAGTAGTACAGCCTTGCAGACTGCAGCACCAGAGCTTGTGGGTTCAGTCCCACAGACTCCCCCAGGTCAGGAAATGTCACACCTCAGAGCCTGTGTTCAGTCTTACAGACCCCGCAGTGTGGGGAATGTTACACGTCAGATACTGTGTGTTCATCTCTACAGACCTCACATTGGCATTCAGTCCCAGAGACTCCACAGGGCAGAGAATGTTGCACCTCAGGTACTGTGTGTTCTTCTCTATAGATCCCACAGGGCAGGAAATGTCACCCCTCAGATACTGGGCATTCAGTCCCACAGACCCCACAGAACTGGGAATGTCCAAGTAAATTGAGCTTATGACCACTGGCTTCCTAGTGTAGAAAAAAGTTATGTGTGTTGGGTACCATCCAGCTGGTTTTCAGAGGCAGTAGCTTGCATGGGAAATAACTGCCCATCGTTCTCCCACAGAATAGTATACAGAAAGCTTAAACTAGCGTACAACTTGGCAAGATGTGATGCCGAAGTGCTCAGTGAACATGTTCTGTGAGACATGGGCTGGGAAACCTGCACAGCAAGTGTCATCACAGACCTTCAAGCTGCAAGATGCTCACTGTCTTCAAAGCACAGTAAAGCACAATGCAGCAGAATGAGCTGTGCCTGCAGAGATGGTCCTGAGGGGCAGAAGTCACTGGAGCCAGCGTCCTCTGGTGCTGGAGACCCGAGTTCAAACAGTGACTGCCAAGAGAAAGCCTGGGGAAGGCTGGCGTTTTACACTTCTCATGTAGACACAACATTAACTTTTCCAACTTCCCATTAAAACCTCAAAGGCACTTTAAGAAACATGGTGCTGCTTCAGGCATTGTTGGTTTTAAAACTTCCCAGGTGATACTAATATGCAGCTAACAGTTCATTTAAGGACATGAAATAGAGTTGGCAGATGACAATTCAGGTTCCCTTTTCAGTTTTTCTCCATTGAGTGTTGATATTTATAGCCCGTGCTTATGTATGTCTAGCTATTTCACTATGAACTAAAGAAATTTTTAAAACCTTTTCTTTCAGCCGCCTGATGGCATTGAAACGAATGGGAATTGTAAACGATTATGAGGTATGACAAACCTTTCCAAGTTTTTAAAGAGGATTTAAATTTAGAATACTTTCTTTTGACGTCGGATGAGAGTACTAATCAGCATGACATAACATTGTATTTTGCAGAAAATTCGCACTTTTGCTGTTGCCGTCGTCGGTGTTGGTGGAGTTGGCAGTGTGACTGCTGAAATGCTCACAAGATGTGGCATTGGTAAGGTAAAAGCATTTGTCTCTGCCTCTCATGTAGGGCGCCTTTCACTCCTGAACGAAATCAGGTACAGATTAGAGGAGTATTTTCTATATACTAATGGTTTATTGATTTGGAATGTTTTTATTCATACACTGCTTTCTATCTGATGGGTTGAGGCCCATCCCCACCCAAATGGACACTGATAGTGTAAAAAAAAATGACCAGCTTGTGTTCAGAAGTGCCTAGGGGTTTATACAGAATGAAGTAGCCCTGGTGGTCCCCATTGGTGGGTACTTGCACTCTTCCTGCTCCCTGCCTGTGAGTCTCATGTCCATCAATCTTTCTGTACCTCTCTGTGTCTTCCCTTTCTTTAGTGATGGTGAACTGATCATCCCCTAACTTGATACTTTCCTTTCACCCATCTTCATGTGTGCCTGTTATCTGTTATTTTTTATTCCCATCAATTTCCCTTCTCTGTCCTTGGTAACCGCCCAGAATGGTTCTGTCTGTGTGTAAACATTTCCTCAGCTTTTTACAGCAGTGGTCCTTTTGTGGGTGACTTATTTCACTCAGCATAATGTCTTCGAGGTGCAGCTTTGTTCTGTGAAATCGTCGTTGTTTTTAGTGTTCCATAGCACTGCATCATGTGGCTAGACCATTTGTTGATCTGTTCATCCAGTGATGAACACATAGGTTGTTCCTATCTCTTCGCTGCTGTAAAAATGCTGCCGTGAATGTGGGTGTGCATTCATCTGTTTGTGCTGTAGCATTTATTTCTTTGTGATATGTACCTAGCAGTAGGGTTGTCAGATCAAATAATATTTCTGTTCCCAGCTTTCTAAGGAAAGGCCAGATTGTTTTTCGCAGTAATTGCACCGTGGTTAGCTGCCTCTTTGAGCTTTGCTGTTACAGCAGCTATCATGGCATGAGACAATAGCCGGTTGTTTAGATTTACATCTCCCTGACGTTAGCTAGAGAGCTCTGGTGACTTAGTCGTAAGGAGATGTGCTGCCCACTCAAAGGCAAGTAACTCGAATCCACCAGCTGCTCTGTCGGAGCAAGATGGGCAGTCTCTTCCTCTGCGATTTACAGCCTCCAAAAAGCCACTCGAGGGTCGGCCAAGGGTTGCTTCAGACTCTTAGGACTTGTTTTGGATTCTGTGAGTCAGTTTGGACTGGATGGTACACTATAACGACAACAAACCTTAGGTGGTATTTTATTGTTAAACCTCTCAAATGTTAAGTCCCGTCGTTTATTCTTCGTTATTTTTGTTTGGTTGGTTTTTTGGTAATTTTTGCATTAGAATGCCACTGTTTTTATTTTAGTTGCTGCTGTTTGACTATGACAAAGTGGAACTGGCCAATATGAATAGACTTTTCTTCCAACCTCACCAAGCAGGATTAAGTAAAGTGCAAGCAGCAGAACACACTCTGAGGTAAGTGGGCACATAGAGACCATACTGAATGAAGTCTTCCTTTGTATATTAGGGCATGAATTAACAACTTGTCGTTGTGTACCATCGAGTCGGAACTGACTCATAGCTGACCCACTGGCGGATTTTCAGAGGCAGTTAATCACGTGGGAAGAGACTGCCTATCCTCCCACGGAGCAGCTGGTGGACTTGAACCATGTGCTTTCGGGATTGCAGTGCAGCTTCTTGACATTAGGCCACCAGAGTTCCCTAAGCAGACCTAAATTTTTCTTTCTATAAATTTAGGTTTCAGTTAGACATAGGTTCTCTTACCTTATCAGCATGTGCTGGCAAACTTTACCTGCATTTGATGAAGTGGTAGTTCAGCATTTGTGGGGCATTTGGTTTCTGCCTCTTTGTCTCCTGTGTCCTCAGAGTGTGAAAGCACACGTAGACAGTGTGCAAACAAACCATGTGCCCATGACAGTTCCTGGAGTGGGAAGTCAGAATGTGCACTAACTCAGCCTGGATACCACTTGGAGTTCTTCCTCCAGCTATTTCAAACATAAACACCGTTGTTAGTCATGCAGAAACAGATGCAGATGTGATTGAGATCAGACTGGCTGCATGTGTCCAGTTGCAGTTGCAGGTGTCTGTCCTCCAGCGTCCTCAGACTGGGTGGGTGAGGACTGCAGCTGGTCCTTTCTGGGGCTGCACTCACTCCCCTGCGTGTGAACGGATCAGGTTGGGTGGAAATGCTCTTCTGAGCTATCCTCTGCACACCCTGGAACCTAGTCCTTCAGGGACCTTGGAGAGTCCAAGGGCACAACTTCTGGTTTTCATCCAGTGGCGGGTCCTTCTTAAACCTCTGCCTGCTCCTACTCTTTCAGCTGTTTCCCTTCTTGCTTTTCCTGTTCAGTTCTTACTGGACCTTTTTATAATCAGCCCCCTTCCCTCCTAGGAACATTAATCCTGATGTTCTTTTTGAAGTACACAACTACAACATCACCACAGTGGAAAACTTCCAACATTTCATGGATAGAATAAGGTAAAGTATGGGTGAAATTTTGTTAAACAATTATTAATATTAGAAGAACTTCTGATGACAGAGTTGATAGAAAGATATTTTTCTGTTTCTATAAGTGGGTTTTGGTGACATTTCTCTCTGTTAGTTCAATACAATAATTCTCAAAACACCCCCAATAAAATAATGATTTAACAAGGGATCTCAAGTAAGGTCCTTTGTTACTGATTATATTTCTCTATGAAAATTAATTTTTATACTTCGGACTGGCAAAACGAATGGCTTTCTTTAGCTGTCTTTTAAAACACCATTTTTGCAGGCTGAACATTTTTTGCACGTGTTTAGTGGGATTGATTAGTCCATCCTAAGCACCAGCATCGCTGTGAGTCTGAACATTTTCTCATCTTTAACAGAAACACTGTTCCTCTTCAGCAGGAAGCTCCCTTTACTTGACAGGAAGGTCCTCCTAGTAATCGCTAATCAGCTTTGGGGTGTTATGGGTAGGCCCTACAAGAGGGCTTATCTAACTGCTGGCTCGTTTCATGTGTCACGTTTCCAGCGCTCATCTCTGTTGTAGCTGTATCAGGACTGCGCTTCTCTCCACGGCCAAGCAGTGTCCGTGTGTGAATACCACGTGTTTGCCCGTCCATCTGCTGCTGGTCATTTAGGTAGTTTCCACGTTGTGGCTGCAGTTAAGAGTGCTGCCGTGAGCATGAGGCAC
The DNA here is from genome assembly GCF_000299155.1 of Elephantulus edwardii. NCBI lineage: Eukaryota > Metazoa > Chordata > Mammalia > Macroscelidea > Macroscelididae > Elephantulus > Elephantulus edwardii. The sequence continues at coordinate 472,202 of NW_006400177.1, forward strand.
AGGAGTTGTCTTTCTGAATTCTTGATTTCTATTCTTTTGAGGATATACCTAAGAATGTGATTGCTGAGGTCATAAGGTAATTCTGTGTTGCTAAAGAATCAGTGAGTGTTTATTACGTTTACATTGAAGAATGAACAAAGTCTGTGAAAGGTGTGAGGTGACAGTTATTGTTGTAATGTCGAGTCGGAACTGACCTTCGTCGGGTTTTCAGAGGCAGTTAATTGCACGAGAGGAGATTGCCCATCCTTCTCCATGTAGCAGCTGGTGACCTCGAACTGTGTGCCTTTGGGATTGCAGCGCAGCTTCTGATAGGTGACAGTAACTTACATAAACAGATTTTAACCCTTTTCCCTTTTGTTATAATTGTATCAATAAAGGATGGTGTAGGGGAGAGGAAGGTTCAGATCTGTTGTTCATAGTGACATTTGGCTTGATGGCACCTAAAAAACACACATTCAGTGAAACATAAAGTCCTAACAATAAATATAGAATGAACTCGTGTTGTCTCGTGATCATTTTTAACTAAGGTTTCTTCTCTTTGCCTAGTAATGGTGGGCTCGAGGAGGGGAAGCCTGTGGACCTGGTTCTTAGCTGTGTGGATAATTTTGAAGCACGGATGGCAATAAACACAGTGAGTACCTGCTCCACCAGGCAACACTCCTGGCGTGTCTGTTCCCCTACGCTGTCCATCAGTGTTTTAGATCCTAAAAATAGCTGTGAGTGTAAACCTTTACATGTGTGGTTTCTCCAAAATAAAATGGAACTTTGGTTCAGTAAATTTTTAATTGACATCTTGGTGTTTTCTGTTGCTGAATAATTTTAGAATTGGGTTTTACACTAACACATTGAAACCATGAACAGACCCTGGTTCTTATTAACTATAAATCTTCACACTGGTTGGCTGTTGTCAGTTCTTCCGTTGTGAAGGGGACTCCATTATTAGAAATGTCCTCTTTCATTCTGAAAATGAATTTTTAAAGAGCTTGTTAATTCATTTAGTTAAAGCCATAATTTTTTTTGTTGGAGTAATCTGTTAAATGACACTCGTCTGTGTTCTCAGGCTTGTAATGAACTCGGACAGACGTGGATGGAATCTGGAGTCAGTGAGAACGCTGTTTCGGGTCACATCCAACTCATCATCCCCGGGGAGTCAGCTTGCTTTGCGGTATGCACCGTTCACTCTGGCTCTCTCACTGTTAGGCCCTGACTCTGTAGAAAACACCATTCACTGTGGGCTCTCACTGTACACACCGTT
>NW_006400177.1:474461-491521 GCF_000299155.1 Elephantulus edwardii
GTACACACCGTTCACTGTGGGCTCTCACTGTACACACCGTTCACTGTGGGCTCTCTTCACTGTACACACTGTTCACCGTGGCTCTCTGTTAGGCACTCACTCTGTAGTACACACTGTTCATTGTGGTTCTGTTTTCTTGGTAGGTACTCCAGTTAAAACTTGTTGCTATTGTTGATTTTGTTGAATTTGTTTTCTGTTGACTCTTCAGTCCAGGGTAGATTAGATCTGCCCCGTGGGGCCCCTAAGACCATGATATTGATGGAAGCAGACCTTTCGCCTGCACATCTTCCCCTGAGAACTGCTGATGGATTTGAGCTGTCAGCCTTTGGTTAGCAGCCAGAAACCTACGCACTGCATCACCAGGGCTCCTCCTTAGAGTTCTTTCTCTCATTGCTGTTGAGTCAGAACCCCTCATAGCTGACCCTGTGGTCTTTTTTCAGAGGCGGGCAGTCTGTCACAGAGGAGATTGTGCAGCTGTCCTACAGAACAGATGGTGATTCAGCCCGCCCAATTCTAGACACTAGGCTAACTGACCCCTTAAAAGAATTGGAAATGTATTATAATTAGAAACAACCAAAACATGCTTAGAATGGAACGGCCTGTTGCTTAGAGCATCTTGTTCTCTGTTACCTTCCTGTTTTGAAAGATGCCTCTTGTCATTGCTTTTCACGCAGTGTGCACCCCCTCTTGTGGTCGCGGCCAACATTGATGAGAAGACTCTGAAGAGGGAAGGGGTTTGTGCAGCTAGTCTTCCCACCACCATGGGTGTGGTTGCTGGCATCCTGGTACAGAACGTGCTGAAGTAAGTAAGTGAGGGCTGAGTTGTCTCCATAATTTGCTTTTGATTAGAAATAAATGTATTTCATGCTGATAAAATAGCACCAGCTAAGTAATTTTAGTTCTAGATATTTTTATTTCGTATAGTGTCGTCAATCCTCTCCGTTCAGCTGAGGATGGAAAATATCCAGGAAGAATTAATTAAGTGATCAGAGCAATCTCTTAAGGGCTAAGGAGGAGGTACAGATGCTCTTCACTTGGCGTTACATGATATTAGGTGTTACAGGTCACCTGGAACTAACAGCGCGGGGAGATGGGTGTTGATGAGGTGACAGTGCTGTTTACTTGGCATTACACAGTATTCGGTATTAAAAGCTAGCTCTGGTGGCCTAGTGTTAAGAAGCTGCACTGCAGTTCCCAAGGCAGTCAGTTTGAATCCACCACTGCTCCATGGGAGGAGGATGGGCAGTCTCCACTCATTCAGTTTTCTGACTCTGAAAACCTGCTGGAAGGTCACCTGTGGGCCCGTCTGATCTAAGGCACAAAACAGCAACATTAGGTATTATAGGTCTTCTTGGCTGAAAACAGAGAGTATCAGAGGAGTGTATCTGTGTTTTATTGACTATATAAAAGCATTTGACGTGTAGATCACAACAAATTATGGCTAACCTTGAGAAGAATGGGAATCCCAGAACACTTAACTGTGCTTATGTGAAACCTATACTTGGACCAGGAAGCAGTTGTCAGAACAGAATGGGGAAACGCTGCATGGCAGAATCCTTTCATCGTACCTTTTCAGTCTAGATATGGAACAGATCATTCAGGAAGCTGGACTTCCATGAGGTGGAATGTGGCATCAGGATTGGAGGAAAACTCATCAATCTGTGCTATGCAGATAACACATCCCTGCTTGCTGAAACTGAGGAGGACCTGAAATATTTGCTGCAGAGGGTCAAGGACTGCAGCCTTCAATATGGATTGAATGTCAACATCAGAAAACAAAGATTCTCTCTGGATTGCATGTCAACATCAGAAAACAAAGATTAAAAAAAAAAAGAAAACAAAGATTCTCACCACTGGGCTTATTGGCAGCACAGTGTAGATGGAGAAGAGATTGAGATTGTTAACAGCTTCAGCTTGCTTAGCTCCATAATCAACAGTCTTGGTACCAGTAGCCTGGAAATCAAAAGACAAATTACATTGGGGATGTCTGCTGTCAGGGACCTTTCTAGAGTACTGAGGAGCAACTTGATGTCAGTCTGGAGACTTAACCTGATCCAGGCCATGGTCTTTTCAATTATTTGCTATATATACATCAGAGAGCTGGATAATGACTAAGGATAACAGAAGAAAAATTGATGCCTTTGAGTGGTGTTGCTGGTGAAGAGTGTTGAACATACCATAGACTTCCAAGAGAACAAACAGATCTGTCCTGGAGAGAGTGGATGAAACCAAATTTCTCCTTGGAGGCAAGGATTTTGAAGCTCAATCTCACATACTTTGGACATGTAGCCAGGCGGACCAGTCCTTGGAGAGGGGCATACTTGGAAATGTGGAGGGACAGTGCAAGAGAGGAAGACCCCAGATGAGATGGAGTCACACAGTTACTGGAGTAATGGGGGTAGGTGTGTCAGAGACAGTGAGATTGGCTCAGGATAGAGCAGAGTTCAGAGCTCTTGTACACAGGGTTGCTATGAGTTGCAAGGGATTTGACAGCACATAACAGTGCTGACTTAGAGCACATGGGAGGATGTGTGTGGACTAGTTAGAATGTTATTCACCTAGCATTAGGTATGACAAGGCATCTAGAGCTGAGTTAGAGCGCACAGAAGGTTGTGTGTGGATGATGCAGGCACTACCCTGTTTTATATAGGGACTTGAACATCTGTGGATTTTGGTATCCCAGGGCCCTGCAGCCGGTCCTCCACAGATGGTTGTGTATTATGTCCATAAGTGTGTATGTTAAGATTTAATTTATATGTAAACATTTAATATGGATATCATTGTGTGTGTGATTTTTATATACATGCTGTAAAGCTTTTACATAAAATATACATAAAACATAACTTATATGCACCATTCTTCACTTGGATAGCTCTTGTCAGTGGCACAGCAAACCCACTGGCACCAGGTCAGTGTTGACTCACACAGACCCTAGAAGGGGCAGGTGGTGCAGTGTGGAAGCGCTTGGCTTCTCATGCCAATGTCAGCGGGGTGGTGTCTCTCACCTGCGGGCCCCTCCATGGAAGAGGTGGCATCTGCTGCGGTCACTGGTGTGGCCTCGGGAGCCCCTGGGACAGCACCACGCTGTCCTCAGGGCTGCTGTACGTTGGCATGGCGCAGCATTGCTGGTGTAAGGCTGAAAGTTAGTAGTTTGTAGGACATTAGCCAAATGATTCAGATCTGTGCAAGTCTAACCAACTGATGGGGATGTAAGCCTAAAAGCACTTGCTTTCATCATTTGATTAAACTCATACTAAAGAGAATCTTCTTCTGGTTAGTTGCTGTAAGTCAGTTCATGACAAGCCCCCATGGAAGGCAGGCCTGGCAGTACACTTCCAGTGGTTCCCTTGACAATCCCAGGCAGTACTCTTGACACACAGGGCTAATACCTCTGCTACAAAACAGGTATCCAACATTATCACCTCTGTAGGTGACAACAGGAAAGAGTGCAAAAACCGAGTTTCCACCAGTATCACCTCTCTCGGTTGGACAGAAAGAAGTGCAAAAACAGAAACCCAGCAATGCCACCTTTCTAACACTGAGAAAGCATTTTAGTATAGAAAAGAGAAAGAGAAAAAAGCTGCGTTAGTATAGAACATTTTTTAGCCACTGACAACGACTTCTGGAAAGGCAAAGCCCATTTAGGTGTTCCTTAATTTGGGCCATTTTTTCTCGTATAACAGCTATAATATACCTCATTGTGTTCCCTCGGCCTCCAGTATCCCAAGAACAAACTGGGACGTCTTAGGATGAGGTACTGTATCTCAGGCAGGAGTTTCAGTCATCGCATATAAATTCTAAAAAATACATATTTCTCCAGGCAATGCTCTTGGACTATTTCACATATGAACAGATAGTGTCAGTAGACTTTAGTAGACCCTAACTCAGCGTTTTATAACATAGTACAGAAAGAGAAGTGGTGCTTACAAGATGTTAGGGGCTATCATGGTTATGCCGTGCTGTACTGACAGACCCTGGGCCACTTGCTGTTCTGACCAGCACTGCTGCAGACAGCAGATGGCATGCTCTTGTACACTGGGTGGGATTCCATACAGTACGAGTTCTTACAAGTGGAATGGCTCAGTTTATTCCCTGGTTATCTTGATGACTCCTGTCATCTGTGTCCATCTATAGAGGTGTCCGTGGTGGGTCCACCCAGGAGGAGGACATTCCCTTCCACCTTTCATGACACTGTGCACTGTCAGTCTCTGATCTTTCTCAGTCTGGTAGGTGAGAAGGAGGAGGTGGTCATCAGGGGCCGGTGAGTTAGTGCCCAGTTCTCCAGTGTCACACAGCAGGAGTGAGTGCCCATCCTCCAGGATCCTCACACTTGCTGTGCGGGAGCCATTCAGCACGTGGGCTTCAGCACCTCCACCTTGCTGACAGGGTTGAGCACGTGTTCCTGTGAATTGGCTGCTCATGTCCTCTGCTCAGTTTTTGGTCTTCTCTATACACATCCTTACAGAGTCTTGGGCCCTAGTGTTAAACTGTGCTACAGTGCCAAAGGCATCAGTTCAAACCCACCAGCTGCTCCGTGGAAGAGACAGGCAATCTGCTCCTGAGCATTTACTTCCTCTGAAAACCCATTGGAGGGTCAGCTTTGAGTTGGTTCTGACCTGATGACACACAGCAGTGCATGTCCTTAATGTGCCCAGATGCAGCAAACCCACCGTTGCCAAGTCGGATCTCACCCATAGCGGCCCCTCCACTGGGGTTCCGAGGCAGCAGATCACATGGCAGATTGCCTGCCTTCCTGCCAGGCCGCTGCTGGTGGATGCCAACCAGCAGATGTGCATGGCGGGGTTGGTGCCGCCAGAACTCCTTCACTGTGGATTAACATATTTTGCAAATCTTTTCCGCTGGTCAGTTAATTTTTTTTAATTGGTTTGCATCCAGTTGTTCTGGCCAGTTACCTTTTATACTTGGCACTTGGGCTGTACCAAAGTTTTCAAAAGGACATTTGACTGGGACAGAGCACATCCCCATGGAATACTGGGGACACCCTGTATTTGATCTGGTGGCAACTGTTTGTGCTAAAATTCACTGAGCTGTACGTTTACAATCATAAACTGTATTGTAAGTTACAAATAAAAGCCCCAAGTTCCTGGTCTCAGCTCAACTGTTTGCCAGGCCAGACCCTCAGCCTCTGCTCACCTCCAGCCTCAGCTTGTCCAGCCACTCTGCCTCAGAACAGGGATTACTTCAGAGGTGTTCGCTCACTATCTTTGGTTGGTTTTCCTCTCATCAGTGTAGTCCTACAATACTAATTCTTAACCCTCCTCTAGCACATTACCCTGCCTTGCATGTAACTTTTGAACCCTCTTACCCTTCCTCATCTGCCATTCATTGACTGGGTGTAACAGGTAGAGGGAACTGAGGAGGAGGAGGCAGGCCTTAACCAGTAAGTGTTGGGGACAATGGAAGGGATGGTCTTAGGTAGCAGAGAATGACATTTGACCCTACCATGCCAAGATCTGGAGGACAGTCACTTGTCCAACTGACTGGAAGAGATCGATACATTTGTTCCCATTCCAAAGAAAGGTGATCTGACAGAGTGAAGAATATCGAACAATATCGTTAATACCATGCAAGCAAGATTCTGCTGAAAATTACCCAAACAACTGGAACAGCACATCAACAGAGCTGCCAGATGTGCAGCCTGGGTTTAGAAGAGGCCATGCTACTAGGGATATTATAGCTAATGTTAGATGAATCTTGGCTGAAGGCAGAGGGTACCAGAGGAATGCCTATCTGTGTTTCATTGACTATGCAAAGGCATTTAACTGTGTGGATCACAACAAACTACGGGTAACTCCGAAAAGAATGGGAATCCCAGAACACTTGATTGTGCTGATATGAAACCTATACTTGGACCAGGAGGCAGTTGTTAGAACAGAACAGAGACACTGTATGGTTCAAAATTGGGAAGGGTGTACGATTAAAACAAGCCTGGAAGCAGGAGTGGCATCCACTTCTAAAACAGCTTGCCTCAGAAACACTATGAACTTGGAGAAACAATGAAAGTTATAAAAGTGTTCAGGTCTTTTTGTTCATAGGGTCGCTATGAGTCGTCTATGACTCGATGGCACTTAAAGAGTATTCCCAGGAAGAGTTTGTACCATATGTCAGAGATTCCTAAGGCATACTTTATCAACATATTGACCTCCTTAAGTAAGGATACATCTTAAAAGTTGTTGATAAGCTGTTGTTTAGTGAGTGACATTTCCTGGTGGTCATAAAAAGTGTTTTTGCGTTGATGAAATGATCTTTTATTTACTTATTTAAAAAATATTCAAGCATCTGCTATGATCCAGTCCTGTGAGATTTAAAATGTTTGTTTTCTGGGTTTTTATGCTGTAAGAGATTGTAACTTATTCCAAAATCTTTTAAAATCTGTTACATCTTGGAGTACATATTTGGGTTTTATTCCTTGTTGGTGGTTTCTCTAGGTTTCTGCTGAATTTTGGTACCGTTAGCTTTTACCTTGGCTACAATGCGATGCAAGACTTCTTCCCCACCATGTCCATGAAGCCCAATCCTCAGTGTGATGACAGGAACTGCCGGAAGCAGCAGGAGGAACATAAGGTGCGCCTCACTCTCATGTTAGCGCCTTCGTGCTGGAGGTGGGAACGCAGAGCAGCCACAGGGATTGAGATTTGGAGTAGAAGAGAAATGGATGCTGGCTTCTATAAAGCTTTAATGCAGTCTCCACACTTCAAATGAAAGGATGTGTATGTTCAAATCCTTTGTCAATTTTGTTAACAAGCTCTGATTTTAATTCGTGGTTAACGCTTTAGAGAACTGAGAATGAGTGAACCACTTGATGCTGTTTGATTTGCACAGAAAAAGGCAGCAGCCCTGCCCCCACCGGAGGCTGTTGAAGAGGAGGAAGCCGTAGTGCATGAGGACAACGAGTGGGGTAAGAAAGTGCCTGTGAGCAAAAGCTTTATTGGAAGAGAATGTAATTGTTTTACAAATTTTAATAGTTATTTATTAAATCCTTTGAAAACTATTAAAGGATCAAATTGAATTCTATAGGAATCGAGTTGGTATCAGAGGTTTCAGAAGAGGAACTGAAAAATTCTACAGGCCCAGTTCCAGCCCTACCTGAAGGAATTACAGTGGCATATACCGTTCCCCAAAAGGTACCTCTGCAGTCGGACCTAAGCAGACATAAAGTCGCTTTGCTTACCAAGTGTAACAGATTTTTATTAATCAAGATAGTTTCTATATATTTAAAGATACCTCTTGGTAGAACTGTCCTACATATTGAATCATAGTGAATTCTGTGCCTGACACTCAAGAACTGTTGGGAAACTGAAGGACTCTTCACTTGCTTAAAAATCAGAGGCTTTGTAAACTTTTTATAAATTTGTTGGACATAGTTAAAGCTTACTCATTACATATTCCTAAATATTAAGACCTTTACTGTTATTTTTTTCACGGTTTCTCTCATTTGTTGATAGCAAGATGATTCTGGACTTGAAGTAACAGTGGAAGATTCTGGTGAAAGTTTGGAAGACCTCATGGCCAAGATGAAGAATATGTAGATAGTGACCTAACATTTATTTTATTTCCTTCTTTAACCGTATTCCTTTGCAGTTTAAAGAAAAATAAACTAATAAAATTTAGTGCAACATCAATTGGTAGAAAATCTTTATTGAATTTCTGTACTTTTTAAAAAGTAATCATTTATAAACAGTTGCTTTATACTCCTCTAATGAAATTAGTAATTCTTCTGAAAATTTATTTCTTCTCGTAGGTAGTTATCAAGATCATTTCCTTGAAATCTTACTGTTAAAATGTGCTAACTTCTCCTTTTTTGGACCAATCTGATGATGTATTCCATGATATTCTCAGAAGGTCCTGGTGCTTTGTTGTTTGAGAAGCAGTGAATAATAAATTCGCATGAAGGTCAGAAAAAGGGTAGTGATGGTTGCTCTCAAGCATCTCATCATTTTTCCCAGAATTACAAAGTTTCTAGAGAGTACTAATTGACATCTCACATGCTTTTTGATGAAGTACCAGCTGAAAGTGGTCTACTGTAAAAGTGTGTACATCTGTAAATTACATACTCAAAACAGAAGACACAGGCATATCAAAAGGGAGAGAAAAGTATTTTCAGAAAGTACAAGTTGCATTTTTTGTTTTACTCTTCCCTGGCCATTCCATCTGTGACACGTCTCTCTGGATTTACTGTATTTTATGAGGAACCAGGGTTACATTAAGGCTAAAACGTCCAGACTATGTCCATCATGTAGGGTACATCTGGGATATTTTACTTCATGTAAATCTGACTTCTGACTTCCTAGGTAGGTGGATACTGTAGAGGGATTTTCCATAGTGGTGGACATAAGACAAGAGACCTGACAAGAACCTGTGTTTAGGGGAGGAGTATCACCTGCCTAGATTACGACCACTGAATAAAGAATGGATGAACTGGTGTTCTGGGAGTTGCATACAAAAAAACATGAAAGCTTAGAGAGCCTTGACTCGAAGAAATTTCCGGTGATATCCACATCAGATTATAGGTTCATCCTTGTATAAAATAATACATCAAAATAGATGAGATTTTGCTTTAAGACATGAATGTTTAAATCGTATTTCTAAAGAAAAAAATTGATAATGAAATATTAGAAGTATATATTACCTACTTATGAAATGAAGTTCTAAAAATGGATCTTGGGACTCAAATACCAAATATGTACAGTGTTTTCATTTTATGGTTCTAGATTAATACTATTAATTCTTAAGTTTACACTGAAATCAAGAACATTGTGGGACTAGTATGTACTACTCTTGAGAATCTTACGATGTCTCAGTAAGTAATTTACAGTTTTAAAAAACTTGGTTGAATTAATCTATAAAAATATTTCCTAGTTACTAGATATGATCTGAATTTTTAAAATACTGTATCTAAAATTCTTTTTTGGGACACTGTAATACTAATTGATAAGGTTTCACTTATAATTAAAAATACTACAGTTTGATAAGGTGTAATAGCTAACACACCTGTCCACTTCTAAAAATGTTTTTATGCCCTCTTACCTGATGCTCACAGCAACATTGTTGGGGTCTTTATATTGAACCAAATGTCCTCTTCCCCCCTCCCCCCAAGATCCTAAGATCTAACATTAAAAGCTACTTAACTCGATTTTACCAAACAAGAAACAAGATCTGGTAACATTGGCTGCTCCTCTTCCAAATGGACCCCCTCGGCTGATTAACCAGTTCAGCGTAGGGAGCAGTTCAACACGAGAGAGAAATCACACTGGTTAACTGTGTGCTGATCCAATTTGTGAAGGTCCTTGACAGTGTGAGTACTGCCCTGGCACGGAAGCTCAAAGGCCCAGTCATTTCTTGATTATTATTAACAGGCAGTGGATTTGTGGTGCTCACCACTCAGTACTGTGGAGTTGGAACTTCCCATAGCCTGTCCTCCATTAGGTTTCCAGACTTGTCAATTGCATGGAAGAGATTCTCCCTCCCTCTGAGCTGGCAGTGCAACTCCCTGTACGCTAGGCCACCCAAGCTCCCAGCTAGCAAATGCTTTCAAGTGGCAGGGAAAATGGGCATCGTGGTTTCTTAGGAGAGTATTACATCATACCTACACTGACGAACGCAAAGGTAGTGCAAAGAGTTTTTCTTAGAAAGCTTTGCCCTCACATAATTATTTTTTTTTAAATGGCTTTCTGTAAAAGCTGATTAATAGATTATAATTTAAACCCTACCAGTTCACATTTGGAATCTGTCTCAGTGTTAGGTTCACTGTGATGGTGTCTTGGGTTAATATACTAGTTAGTATTGGGGAGTTCTGGTAGTACAGTGGGTAAGGATTCTAATACCAACCCAGACGTTTGAATTCACCAGCTGCTCCGATGGAGAAATATGAGAAGCCCTGCTGGAGGATCAGCCGTGAACTGGTTCCAGCTTGAAGGCAATAATGAGCTGAGCTGCTGAGAGTGAACATTAATACACTAATATTTTATCAGTGTGTATCATATTGTGAACATAATATTAGTTCACAGAGGATGTTTGTTCAGTTGTTTTATCTTACATAGGCATCCTACATGGAAACATCTGAGTCATTACTATAGGAAATCACAAGATACTGTAGTAGTTCTTCTGAAATAATTATTCCCCAATTGTAGTTAGTAAATTTTACTGTAGTGTCATTTTCAGTATTTCAAGATATGTTTTTTGAAGCTCAAATTTTGTGGAATCCAAGAATGAATACACAAGCTGCAGCTGGTCATCTTGTTGGGTCCTGGAGCAGCAAGTGGCAGTTCTTTCCCTGGCAGCTTGAACTGAAGTGCACAGGAAGCTACTTACACAGCTAAGACTCAGATTTCAAGCTCTAATGGCTGTAAAATCCCTGTCTAATCTAGGCAAACCCAGAGATAAGTTAGTCATATTTATCTTTTCTCTCTTGAACTGAAGTGAAAATGGGAAGGATGCTTACTTTACGTCTTAATTTTTCTCATGTTTACACTAGAAGAATTTAATGAAATAACATATGAGCAAGAGCCTATGGTGATGAAGTTCAAGCGGCTTTGGAGGAAACAGCAAAAAATAAGGCCCCAGGAATAGATGGTATACCAGTTGACGTATTTGCTGCCCTGGACGTGCTCACCAAGTTGTGCCAAGAAATCTGGAGAACAACCACTTGGCCAACTGACTGGAAGAGATCTATATTTGTTCCCATTCGAAAGGTGACTCAACAGAGTGTGGAAACTATAGAACAATATTGATTTCAAATGCAAGCAAGATTCGACTGAAGAATAGCCAAAAACAACTGGAACAGCACATCAGCAGAGAACTGCCAGAAGTCCAGGCTGGGTTTAGAAGGGGTCGTGGTACTAGGGATATTGTAGCTGATGTTAGATGGATCTTAGCTGAGAGCAGGGAATACCAGAGGAATATCTATCTGTGTTTCATTGATTATGCAAAGGCGTTTGACTGTGTGGATCATAACAAACTGTGGCTGACTCTGAAGAATGGGAATCCCAGAACACTTGATCATGCTAATGTGAAACATATACTTGGACTAAGAGGCAGTCGTCAGAACAGAGCAAGGAAACACTGCATGGTTCAAAATTGAGAAAGGTGTACACCAGGGATGTGTCCTATATCCATAGCTTTTCAATCAGTATGCAGAACATATTATTCGAGAGGCTGGGATCTGAGGAGAAATGTGGCGTCAGGATTGGTGGAAGATCTATTAACAATCTTGTGTTATGCAGATGACACAACCCTGCTTGCTGAAACTGAAGAGGACCTGAAGCGCTTGCTGCAGAGGGTCAAGGATTGCACCTTCAATATGGATTGAGCCTCAATGTCAAGAAGATAAAGATTCTCACCACTGGACCAACTGGCAGCATCAGGATGGATGGTGAAGAGATTCAGATTGTTCACAGCTTTAGTTTGCTTGGCTCCACGAGCAACACTCTTGGCACCAGTAGCCAGGAAATAAAAAAAAAAAGTTATTGCGATGGGAAAGTCTGCTGTTAGGGACCTCTCCAGGGTACTTAAGATTAATGGTGTCACTCTGGAGACCAAGGTGTGTCTAATACAGGCCATGGTCTTTGCAATCACTTGTTATGCATCAGAGAGCTGGACAATGACTAGGGAGGACAGAAGGAGAATTGATGCCTTTGAGCTGTGGTGCTGGAGAAGAGTGTTGAATACCCTGGACTGCCAAAAAAACAGATTCATCGTGGTCAGAGTTAAACCAGGCTGCTCCTTGGAGGCAAGGATTCTGGGGCTCCGTCTAACATACTTTGGACATGTTGTAAGGAGGGACAGGTCCTTGGAGAAGGACATTCTGCTTGGGAGGGTGGAGGGACAGCTCAGGAGGGGAAGGCCCTCTATGAGATGGATTGATTCAGTGACTGGCGTAATCGGGATGGGTGAGAGGCAGTACGTTTGGCACAGGATAGAGCAGGGTTTAGGGCTGTTCTACATAGGGTTGCTATGAGTTGCAAGCAACTTGATAGCACATAACAACAACAACACTACTACTATTCAGGGTTGCCTGGTGGCCTAGAGGGTAGGGAGGTGTGCTGCTAACCTCAGGCCACATTGCCCTGGGGTTTGAATCCATCAACAGTGGGAGAAAGATGGTTGGTCTCCTGTGTGATTTACTGCCTCTGAAAACCCACTGGGGGATCAGCTGTGGGTTCGTGCTGTCTTCACAGCACAACCACAACCTGAGTTGACAGCACAGGACACAGTAGTATAGTACCTTAGAGGTCTAGCAGATTCTGAGCAGTGTCACCTTTCATGGAAAACATACTTGACCTCTCACCCAACGATCAAGCTAAAATGTATATTCAGGTCGGAGGGAGTTTACTAAGTTCCCAGCCGGGTGGTTCGCAGGACACAGGTTCAAGGATCCTGTGAGTAGCAGGCCTGAGGGGATGCCAGCCTAAACCCTCTAACTGTTAGCAACCCTCAAATGAGGACACTGGTCAGGTGCTGTAATGTTTATTAGCATGTGGAATGTTCCCGCTGGTATAAGCTGAGGGAGGAGATTCTTAAAATTGCAGTTCTGTCTTCCACTCTAACAACTGATGTACATTCAAATCTTACAAGTATTAAAATTATGGAATTTTAAATTATATATAAATATATCAAACAAACTATCTAAAAAATTGTATTATAAACTACACAAAGCAGAGGCTGCTGTGTCCCTGTTTGGTGACAGGTCAGCAAAGGCCACCAAGCCTGGCACATCACTGCGTTGACACCACCGCCATGCAGACACCTTCAGTTCCCCTGAGTCGGTTTGACTGCGTGCTCCTCTTCCTCCTCACGGTCATGGCTGTTCGTGAGCCTGTTGCTGCCACGTGTTGGTCCAGCTTCGTGAGGCTTTGTGTTTTCACTGACCACCTACCGAGTACACGGTCTCTTCAGGGACTGTTGTGATAACATGTCCAGCGTGCACCTCCCCGTCCTCTTCTAAGGAGGGTCCTGGCTGTATGTCTTCATAGACTGTTCATGGTAATGCTCAAGCTTTGCTGACACCGTTACACAGATGATTAAAATAGTATTCCCTTTTCACTGTCTAGCTTTCATACAGGTATGAGAGGATTGTAAGGTGATGGGTGTCTTGTAGCCATACCACTCAGAACATGCCCAGTCTAATCAGAGAGTACCCCAGTTTGGGTCAGGGTACCTTAGTCCGCAAAGTGACATCTTGACTTTTCAGTATTGTAAAGGGGTCCTTTGACACCAACTGGCCCCAGAAATGTTAGGGGTAGGGTAGGTCCAATGCGAAAGCAGAGGGCTAGCCCAATCTGCTCAAGGAAAATGGAGAGTTAAAAATAATGGTCATCAAGGATTCCCATCACTCATTCCTTTCACTGAAGACACTCAGACTTTGGTAACATCATCCATCACCACGTGAAACATCTCTGAGGCCAAGAACTGGGTCACACTCAAAATAAGACGACCAGTATCTTCTGAAAGGATGAAGAGTGCAGTTCTTGGACAGAGATTCACCTGTCATTCAATGTGGCGGCCACCTCGGATCCCACAGGAAACCGGGGAAATTAGAACAGTTGGAATGGACACTCCAGTGTCAGTGTAGTCCAGTACCACTTCATACACATACCAGCTAAATCACACAGTTAAGCTGTAGAGAGCAAATGTTCCCTGTCCCTTATCCTGAGGCAAACTGTCACCTCTGTCCTTGAGGCAGGAGCATGTTGGGCGAATGGGCCATTTTCACGCTGGGGGTGTCTCCACTGGACGACTGCTGTGAGGGTGCCTTTCCGCCCAGCAGTGAGGTTTCTGCATCTTTTATTTCCATCGCCCTTTTGTACAGCTCAGTAGCCTTCTCAAAATCCCCTTCTTCATAGCTTTCAGAAAAAACAAAGCTCATAAGGTGACAATTATTACAAGCTCTCAATTTTAAGTAACCTCGTTAGGAAAACTCGGAATAATTTCCATTTTTTCCCCTTTCCTTTTTTGATGCATTTATTCAGCAGCTGTCCTGCTGTGGAACATTCCAGAGTGTCACAGCATTAATATGGCATAGTAATGGTGCAAGATATTGCTAAGGAAGTTTGCAGTCTGCATCTCTGATAAACACACACAAAAAGACAAATTGCCTACATCACCCTCGGCCAGTTCAGTTAAACATGGACCGTCCATGGCACAGTCGAGGGTGTACAGCCATCGTGTGACCCTTCTGACTTCTTAAACTAGGTCAGCAAAAACAACACACATACCTTCTCAACACCAGGGAAAATGACCCCCCAGGAAACATTTTACCACTTCCAGGAGCCAAACCGAAGCTGCTCTGAAGAAGTTAGAATTGGACGGCTATTAAGAAAGTGCCAAGACTCTTACCTAAGCACGGCTAGATTTTTTAAAGTTTCTCCCACTCGAGGATGCATCCGGCCCAAGCTGTCTTCATAAATCTTCAAAGCTCTTTCATATAATGGCAAGGCTTCGATGTGCTTTTTCTTATTAAGAGAAAATTCACTTGGTAATAGTGGGTTTATGAAATTACTAGCTATGTATTCTAGACTAAGCATTTTAAAAAAAAGTTACTATCCCTAAAAGATTTTGATAAGGTTAATAACACAACAGAAGAGAAGTGGTATAAAAGACTCAAGTTGGATCATAATCCAATAATTTAAACAAAATCCTCTTTTTCACTGCGCAGTGGGTCCCTCACCATCACCAGTAAACGCCATGAGCTTAGAGGTAACAGCGTACGAAGGGAGGGAGTTTAGAGTTGGAACAAGAGCTCAGCTTCCATGAACCGAGTCAGTGTGGTAAGTGAAAGGGAGGGACCATCTGACACACAGCACTGAGAGCAGATGGTCATAAATCGTATCTAGTTACTTCTACTCTGCTATGCCTGACTTGTTTCCGTTTTACACCTAAAATCAATTTAAGAGTGAAAATGGGGGGGGGGGATTGGGGAAAAAAAAAGAACTTACCATCTGGCTGTGAAGAACCGCGAGGTTCACCAAAGCCGTGGCAACACTAGGGTGCTTTGCACCAAAGGATTTCTGTCTAATTTCAACAGCCAGTTCGTATAAAGGCACAGCCTTGTCCAGTTTTCCCTAAAAGAAGAATAAAAGTGAAAAAGCTAATTAAGGGTAATAGGAGGTAATACCAAGGCTGAATCCCACTGTCAGGACGAGCTGTTGGGTAGAGCCCATGACGACTCAGGAGCCCTGTGGACGGCAGGTCCAAACCTGCCCACTGTTACAGTCACGGAGCTGGTCCACGCCACACAGGCTCTTCCTCTCTGTCTCTGACCCTTCCCTTTTCCTAGCATGTTGTCATTTTCCAAGGACTGGGCCCTCCTGACAACATGTCCAGAGTATCGGAGACCCCGTGTCCTGTCCTTGCCTCTCATGAGCACGCTGCCTGCTCAGGGCCCACCAACAGCCTGGAACTGCACTCAGTGAAAGAACTTCTCTTTTTCATTTTTATAAAAAAATAGTTCTAAGAAATTCCAATTACAGAGCTCTATAACAACAAAATAGTTACATTTACTTGCATACAAAGTAAAGAAAGAAGTAAAAAAAAAAGCTCATTTAAGTAACTAACAGGCCCTCATTAAGCCTTGACAGTTTAGTGCTCTGTTATCTCTCTATTTTATGCAGCAAACAATGCTGGGCAAATGTTACAACTTCTAAAGTGTAATGAAAAAAACAAGTCTTAAGTACAATGCTGATGAATGCATTTGCATTTAAAATGTGTTTTCACAAAACCAAAGCAGTCTTAATTCAGTAAATCTGAAATGATATTTTAAATGTTTCTAAGCCGCTGCTCGTTATAAAATTATTTAAGTGTTCACATAAAAGAATTTACCTTTCAGAAGACAAATTATTTTGTTGATAACAGCTATGGTTTACATGGTATAGCCTAAGCGGGGCACGGCTGCTCACCATTTTCTTGTACAAGATGGCAAGGTGCTTGACCGTGTAGGCCAGGGACGGGTGATCGGGTGCCAAGGCCCGCTTCCGAATGTCCAACGCCCTCTCGTAGAGCTCCGCGGCTTTGCCGAGCTGCTGCCTCTCGTGGCACAGAGCTGCCAGGTTGTTCAGGGACTGGGCACAGTCCGGGTGGTCTGGTCCTAGCAGACGCTCCCTCATTTCTAAGGAGCGCCTCAGAAACTGGTCAGCGGTGCTGTGAACCAAATCCCACAACAGTCCAGCCTGGTTAGTTGCTAATAGGAAGAAGACTCTGCCCTCACTAAGTGGTACAAAGAGTTTTCATTCTTAAATCTAAATGCCAAGGCCCCAGCTGCTGAGTCAGTTCTGGCCCTGACGGTGCCACACAGGTCAGGGCGTCCAGGCAATGATGAGCACTGCCCAGACCATTCAACCTCCCTGCAGCTGCTGGTGGGTCCCAACTACTGACCTGTGGTTATCTGCTAAGCACTTAACCACTGCATCACCAGCACCTCTTAAAGCCAAATCGTGAAAACCCAAGGTGCAGCTGAAGATTCTTTTCCTGCCCTTTTCTGAAATGCTTTCCTGATGACTGAGGCCCTGAACTTTCAGGAAGATTACCCCAGTTCTCCACCTGTCTTTATCAAAGTTAAACCCTATTAATATTTTCCCAAACTTTGTAAACTTTTAAATTTAATAGACTTAAGGAAACAAAATACTCTATCCCTCATTCTCCTCATGGTTGCACCCAATTAGTTATTAATAAAATAATTTCTGTGAAGTGGAATTAATACTCTTTTCCTGATTTAAACACAAAAAATATAATTAAAAAAATATTCACATAAATGCATTTTGATTTATATCCAAACAAATGAACTAAATCCAGCAGCATCCAGAGTCTTGTCTTCATTCTCCCACCGCCCTGCAGGTTCTTCAGTGGCTAGGTTCATGACAAAATTACTCAATCTCAGCACAGATTTTATCAATTTCTTCTAGATTTAAAGGTGACAGAATATAAAATGACTTTGTGTCAAGGAAACAAAACCGATACATGTCCTCATGATGAAGTGTAGCACTCACTCCAGGTCACACTGTCCTCATGATCAGGGGTGGCACTCACTCCACGTTACACTGTCGTTA
>NW_006400177.1:491763-497611 GCF_000299155.1 Elephantulus edwardii
GATTAGGTGTGGCATTCACTCCAGGTTACCCTGTCCCCATGATCAGGGGTGGCACTCACTCCACGTTACACTGTCCTCATGATCAGGTGCGGTACTCACTCCAGGTTGTTCTGAAGATAGTAGAGGACACCTAGTTCGTTGAGCGTCCGAGCATTTTCAGGTGTGTCTTTCCCCAGTGTGAGCTCCTCTAACTGGAGCGCCCTTCTCCGTAACAGGGCAAATCCATACTAAAGCAAACATAACCATCAAACACCAAGTCACCAAGTGTACTAACCAAACAGTGTTAGCGCTCAAACGTAAGCCCCACAAGGACACTAGCGCAAACACAGCATATTCTTTCTCCCCTTTCCTTTAGTCATTAATTATTGTATGTTTCACACTAAATTAACTACATGATATTTAAGAATATCCAACATTTCCTTACAACATGCCATTGTAAATTTAAAAAATCCCAAGAAAATGATATTTTAGCCCGATGAACTATATCTCAAGGTGCTTCAAAAAGATTTGTAAACAGAATTAACTTGTGGACAATTGCTTACCCCACTGTTAAACATATAAGCATCACATGCATACAACAATTTTAAGATATAACAAAGGAACATGCAATGCTGAGGTTTTATCAGCAACTTCAGAAAATGAAAAGAGTGTCTTTTTCATGAGAGGGAAAGAATTTCTTTGCACTTGCATGTAAGGTGTAATAGTAACTGAATTTATTTCACTTCATTTCCTAGTTTTAAGTAGAGGAATTAGAGCAGTATTGAAGCCAATCAACTTTATAGTTCTACTTTCTAAAAGGACTATGATTCCATTTCCTGTACTACTGCTACTTAATAAAACAACAGAAATATCTCACTTCCATATCCATACAAGTCAGTAAGTTTCAATCCTTCTCTGGAAGTCACTTTAACATTTAAAGGCCTTAGACATGCAAAGTTTATACCTACAGAACGGCATTCAAAGATGCAGTCTTCCTCTTTGGTTTTAAACGCAATACAAAAGAAATCTTTCATTACCAAGTTGCCTTTTCTCTTCGTAGCTTTCTGGCGAATTTTAAAGGATTTTTTCCGAAAATGCTCAGCTTGTTCATATCTTTGGGGGGGGGGGGAAATAAAGTCAGTCAAACAAAAGGGATGTGTTCAAGGCATCACACTTGAGATGAAACTATTCCTTCCCTGGCATCAAACCTTACTTGACTATCTAATATAGCATTCTTTTTAGAACTGGTTATTTATTTGAAATTATAAATCTTTAAAGGAAGACTTCATAAAATCAAATTATGATAGGGAGCCCTGTGGCCTAGTGGTAAGAAGCCGAGCTGCAAACCCAAGGGCGTGTGGTTCAAATCCACCAGCTTCTCTGGTGGAAGAAGGAGGGGCACTCTCCTCCCATGCAATTTACTGCCTCTGAAAACCTGCCGGAAGGTCAGCTCCGGGTTGGTTCTGACTCTGTGGCACACACTATAAATTGAGCCCTTCAAGCAGCTGGCATTTAACTGTATTTGAATTTCTAAATGGCTATCTAACTAAATGAAAATCCAACATTTTTATTTGTTATGCAAACTTTTTTGGACAGGATAATTTGTGATCACATCTGTCTGCAATTCTCATAAAATCTGTGAGAAACAAGATTTTAAGAAGAAAAATTTCAAATATGCATCACTTAAGATAGAGCAAAAGAAAGTACTTTTGACAGAAGATAAACATTTTGTGGACACGTGACAAACATGGGGCTGGCAAAGGTGTTCTGTAAGGGACTGGACAGATCTCACGTGGCTCTGTCACAATCACTCAGTGCTGTAGACAGCAGGTGTGTGGAAGAGAGGCCATGTCTCATTCACAAACAGCTGTCCCGCTGGACTGTTCCCTAGCAACAGCGTCAGGATGACCCGGGGGCAGAGGACCTGCGGGCAGAGCGGGCTACTGCGCGCACAGCAGTTGAACCAGCCAGTCGATCCAGGGTACAAGGAGAGGCAGCCTTTTTGTGCGAGACTTCGCTGCCCTGGAGACTGGATGGGGGTCTTGGGGGTCAGGACTGGCCTGAGATAGTGGGCCTGGCCTTCCAAAGCCACATGCCCAGTATCACAAAGCTGGCCAGCGAGGGAGCAGGATGCCACCAGCTCCACGTCCAGGCTCTCACATTCTCAAGGAGAGATGCGTCTAGTTTCACTCCCTTCTGTTTATTCCTGGAAACTTCAGAGTGGGAGGCAGAATTCGAGCATGGTGTTGTCAAAGGCACAGGGAGGAAGAGGCCTTGCAGCCACGGGAAGGACTCGGCTGGGAGGACCCCGCCACCTGACGGCAGGGCAGCCTCGCCTCACCTGCCTCACCTGTTCTGCTTCTGGTAAAGAGTGACCAGCGCCTCGAGCTCACGGGCCACGAGTGGGTGGTCGGCCCCGAAGGCGGTCTCGGCCATCTCCAGGGCCTGCTTGTACAGCTGCTCGGCGTGTCCGAACTTCTTCCCCTGCACGTACACGCCCGCCAGCTGGTGCAGGGCCCGCGCCACGCTGGGGTGGTCTGGGTCCAAGGCTGTCTCCCGAAGTTCTAGGGACCTCTGCAGGGGCACCACGGCCTGCACAGGAGGAGGGCGGTCAGCGTGGAGACCTGCCACCCAAGGGACCTGCCACCCGAGGGACACACAGAGCCCCCCAGGACAGAGGGGTGCGCAGGTCCACACTTGCCCCTCCTCCAGCTGCTTCACCTGACCGAGAAGGCCCAGATCCTTGAGGAACCGGCCCAGCGTCTCATAAAGGTCCGCCAAGCAAACCAAGTTCTCTGTGCCATCACACTTTTTCTCATACTGCTTCAAGGCGTCAAAATATTCTGTGGCCATGGCACTTTTGTCTTTGCCAACAAACTGCCAGTAACTCAGCAACTCAGCAAAGTGTCCTCTGTTTCAACAGATAATAGGAATTTCATGAGAAACCGATTTTAAAATCCACCACCAAGTAAAAGTGTCATAATTCCTATCAAACTACAGATACATCATCCTGAAACTCAGTCAGTGACAGGAAGTCGATGGACACACAAGGCCCATCCTTCAGGCTTCTGAGGCTCAAATGGGGACAGGTGGGGACCTTCCTCCAGAGGAGACCTTCCTCCAAAGGAGCCTCTGCTGGAATTGACTTGGAAGGCCAGCGTGTAATGAGGTTAGATGTGGCCTCAGCTCCGAGGTCTAACACTGCCTATGTCTCCAAGTAAGCTGTCTGATTTCGTACACCTCATCATCCTTCTTTTCAGAGAGGAGAACACCAAGTGCCGCTTTAAAGAAACAGTGCACACCCTGGAGGCCTGTCCACGGGAGGTACCTGCCGCCGGAGGGCTGGACCTCTCTGTGCACGACAGTGCACTCCCTGGAGGCCTGTCCACAGGCGTTATCTGCTAACTGGAGGGCTGGACCTCTTTGTGGACTCCCCAGCGGCTCCAAGGCAGACACTTGAGCCATCTCCCCTCAGGTGATTTACAGCCTTTGGGAACTCGCTGGAGGGTGAGCTGTGAGTGGGTTCCCACTTGAGGGTCCAGAGTGAGTGAGAATGTGCTCTGGTGGAGGCCGTTATTTGTACTGATGGCAAGAGGAGCTCAGGAGAGTTTTTAAGTTTGGGATGACAGTAAATTATTGCCCCAGTTAGAAAGACACAAACAGATGCTCGTGTGAGGTCTGCCAACCTGACTGATTAACTAGCTGTGAGATTGTTATTCAGGAAATAATGATTCACAAACAAGACACTCTGGCATAAAAATGAATTACTTCAGGAACAAGAGCCCGAGTCCTCCTGACACCATCACAGGAAGGACGTGGGGGTTTACCTTGAGCCTTTTAGACATTTCATCAGAAAGAGCCAACTGCCAGGCTCATCTAAGAATTTATTTTAAAGGATGAAAATTAGAACAGAATAAACCAATGAAATACAATTTGTCATTGACTATCTGCTTTGCATTCCCATCAAGGAATCGTAATGATAAAAGTAATCTTATTTACCTGGGATAATATTAAGTAGGATGGCAGAGGGGAAATACTACAGAATTAATTCTTAGAGGAATTGGAATGGTGAAGAGAAAGAATTTAACAGGTGCAGTGAAGGAATTTGAGGGCATTTACCCAGGAGCAAAACAAATTACATAGTGAGGTTATGAGAAATAACTGAATGTCTAAGTGAGGCAGAAAGCCTCGTTAGCAGGTCAGAGAGAGACCATTTAGAAAAAGGTCACTTTGTGACTGACAAAAGCTACATAGAATGCATTTAGGAAGGACAAGGTGAGGAATCTTTTCTTGCCCCTTGTCCCCCAGCCACTGCCAGTCATGCTGGGAAAGGCAGAGGTCAGCTAAAGAGAGGAAGACCCTCAACAGGATGGGTGGACACGTGACCACAACAATTGGCTCAAGCATGTCGGGGACCATGAGGCTGGTGCAGGGCCGGGCAGGGCCAAGTCAGCTGCTCACAGGGTCCTGAGAGCCGTGGTCACAGTCATAACTGACTTGAGGACACCTAACAACAACAAACACAGCACATGCAAGAACAGGAGCCCTGGGGGCAGTGGGTAAATGCTTGGCTGCCAACAAAAAGGCCAGCGGTTCAAACACCCCAACTGCTCTGCAGTAGAACCGTGCCAGGGCGCTCTGTGAAGATGCCACCCTTTGTCAACCTAAAGGGCACCAGGAGTGAGAATGGACTCAATTGCAATAGATTTGTTATTTTAAGACTTTTAAATGCAAGAATAAGAGAGAAAACTGCCATCGAAAGCACTTAGCCTCTGTTCTTCAGAAGCATCAAGATTCTATGATATATGGGTCATCTGATGTAAGCGTAACTTACAGCATGTTTGCAAACTATCTTAAAATTCAATCACACTGTATTGTATTTTAAGGCTGCTGATTGGACTAATCTGTGAAATGAAAATGCCATTCACCCCCCTCTGTTAAACTGACTGGCTGTTTAAATCTGTTTTCTCTAGAAATGTGTCCTTTAGACTTTTCTTACCTTTTATAAAGGTTTTGAGACACAAAGAGATTGAGAAGGCAATCATGCAGCTCCTGTTTACTTCCCTGCTGCTGAAGTAGCCAGGGGAGCTCATCAGCGGCTCTCCACGTCACTCTGCCCTGACTAGAAGGGAAGCGGACAGAATTCAGTAACCGCTCCCAAAGCGCTCAGGGGAAAAAAGGCTTCAAGGAGAAAAGTGGACTTGACACGTATCCCTGACTCTGCAAATGTCATCCCAATACTAACACAGACGAAATCAGAAAAGTGGTCAACCTAGCAATGGAGAACATTTAGTGAATGCTGAACCATGAACCAAGCTCTAAAAGCACTGTCTTAAAACCAAACTATTAAAATGAGCAATCCTTGAGGGGCTCAAATTCAAACATTTAATCTACTTAACTGGAATAAAATCATAAAACGACCTGGGACAGGCTTTATTAACAAAATATTAACACGTTTACCTACATAATTATCTTCCTTCTGACAATAACAGAATAGGAGAAACTTAATGTGCTTGGAATAATTTTTTATCCATAGCATTACGAGATATGAGGCAGAGGTAAGCACAAGAAGGTGGTCCAGGCAGCAGAGGTTACAGAAGAGCAACGCAGACCCCCTCCAGAACCGTTACCTGAGCTGCACAGTGAAGTAGTTGATGAGCTTTTGCCTGTATGAGGAAACGATGGCTGGACATTGCATATACTCCACTCTAACTGCTTCCCAAGCCTAGAGGAAAGAAGGGAAAACAGTGCATTGTGTTTTCTGTAGTCACCATGCATCTAATAATGAATTTTTAAAAAAAACTTATAATTACTTCAAGTCTATAATTGTATAACAGAAATGACTAGTACATTTCAAAAGTCAAGATAT
>NW_006400177.1:498313-503533 GCF_000299155.1 Elephantulus edwardii
GGAGACAGTGCGATTGGCACAGGACAGAGCAGAGTTTAGGGCTGTTGTACATAGGGTCGCTATGAGTCGCAAGCAACTCGACGGCACATAACAACAATACCACATTAATTTTAAGAAAACAAACCAAAATGTCATACAAATGCTTAGCTAATATATTAAAAATCTTAAACCAGGGAGGTGGGAGCCACTAAACAGAGCCAAGCGTAGCTAAAATAGACAATGAAGGAAAAAATGAAGCCAGTGTAATCACGCTAAATCCACAGATACATGGCGAATTCTAACAGAAGATTTCATTGGCATTTTTATACATTTTGTTTGCATTTGCACATAATGTTGCTGAGTAAATAATAACCAATGTGACGCAGGTGACGAAAATGCTACTGTTCTGTGTTGAGTTAGAACCAACTCACAGTTGACCCTCCAGTGGGTTTTCAGAGGCTGTAAAATCACAGAATTATGAAACCTTTCTTCTATGTCTAATATCTCATACAGACAAACGCCTGCCCCATCTGTTCACAGCCCTGTGGAAGGCTCAGAAAGAATATGCCCACGTCAGCTTGGTCATTGCGGGGTAAAGAGCTGGGTGTACAGAGCCTAACTGATTGAATGGAGCATAAGCCCTTTTCTTGTTGGTGCAGTGACTCTGTGTGTCCCCTCCGTCTTCTTTTGATGCGTCCTGGATCATTTAATATTTTGCTCAGAGCATTCTTCAGGATTGCACCTCAAGGCTTGCATTTAGTTCTCTGTTGTTTTAGCTCGAGAATGCCAAGCGAGTTCGTCCCTTTTTTATTCTCTGACTCGAGCTTTTTACACATTTTGTTATAACACTTTTTGTGTTATAACACATTTTGTTATGTAACACTTTGTTTTTACTTCTTGAGCTTCCCTTTGAAATCTTCTGTTCATCTCTTTTAGTTTGACATTTCTTCCCTTTGTTTTGGCTTCTTGATGTTTTAGTGCAGTTTTCATTGTCTCTTCTCACATCCATTTTCGTCTTTTCTTTCTCTTCTGTCTTTGTACTGAACATTTGCTTTCTTTGTGGATGATATCCTTGATGTCATTCCACAGCTCACCTGGTCTCAATCCACAGTGTTCAATGCCTCAAACCTATTCTTGAGATGATTTCTAAATTCAGATGGTATAGGCTCAAGGTGGTATTTTAGTTCTTATGTTTTAATCTTCTTCAGCTTCTAACTGATGGTCTGTTCCACAGTTAGTATCTGGCATGGTTTTGACTGCTATTACTGAGTTTCTCTATCAATTCTTCCCACAGCTGTTCTGATTCCTATGTAGTTACTATGTGTGTACAGTTTCTGTGTTTTTTAAAAAAAGGAATTTGCAATGAATTAATAATTTATTGGAAAAAACTCAGTCATTTCATATCTAGCCTCATTTCTGTCACCAAGTCCATAATTTCCAACTACCAATCCTCCTTCTTGGTTTCTAATTTTTTCATTCTAGTTATCAATTATTATTAATGGAACTTGATTTCATGTTCAAACAACTTCACACTACAAAAGCTGGTAGAAACCTTCAATTACCTCATCTTTTCTTTATTTATTGGTGTGTATATTTGAATAATCATTATATTAACAGGCCTTCCATGTTAGCATGTGGATAGAATCTTAGCACACACAGCACTGAACTTCAGGATGAATTTTCAAATGGCCTTTGACTATGAGTACACCATTCTTCCTCAAATTTCATTGCTAGCATAACAGATAATACAACTGTCTGATTCAAAGTGGCCAATACCAGTCCACCTCCACTCACTGATACCTATAAATATCGATATTTTTTATTACGTCCTATTTTCCTAGGGTCATATTTTGTGAATTCCATGTTCCAACTATTCATAGATATCAACGCTTTTTATCCTTATTTTTTAGTGTCTTCCAATCTCAGAGCTCTACCTCCATGCTATATCTAACAGGGCTCCTTTATGGTCCATAGGCTTCCTATGTTATATCAGAAGAGGACTGCTAATCACAACAAACTATAGCTAGGTGAGAATCCTAGAACACTGAATTTTTAAGCATCGTATTAGTAAAATTCAGGACTTTTGTTTAAATTCTAGCACAAGATAAGATGAAATGAAGTCTGAAGTTTTACACTCCACCTGAGTTTGAACTTCCACTACTGGTTAACCTCCCTCTGAGAAGATTCAGCGTCCTGTTGTTTGAGCTTCAGCTGTCACTGCTAGTCAACTTCTCTGTAATGAGATTTAGCATCTTGTTTGCCTCCTAATCACTATATACATGTTTAACTACTCTGTGCCTGCTACTCCTGTATGGTAGACAAGCTGGTGTTGCAAGTAGTTTGTGTGTGGCTATTGGAACCCCAACCTTAGACTATGATTTCATATCCTGGGCAAATGTTACGGCTTGGAAAAGGAAGGGAGAATCTACACTGAGATGATAAGTACCACTTTTATCCAAAAAAAGCAAACCGATGCCCTGAAGAAGAAACTCTGGCAAGAGAGACAGTAATGTGGCACACAAGTTAGTACCGGACACTGTGGAAACCTGGGCTGTCTCTAGAAATTGTTTCTTAGTAATATGTGAACTGTCCTTCCTGGATGAAAAGCCTTGTGACTCGGAATGCAGGATGATAATATGTCAAGAAGATTAGCAGGTGACTGAGGTATAAAACCTCTGACCACATAGAGAAAGGAAAAGCAATCTCACTGCCTTCCAGATATGTAACGAAAGTGCATGTAAAAGTAACTTTTTCCAAATTGGTCCTGCTGATGGCAAGAACCAGTTGTTTATCCATTTACACCTGTGCCCATGTGAAGCCTACACCTCGACCAAGAAACTGTTGTCTGAACAGAGCAAGGGAACACTGTGTAGTTTAAAATCAAGAAGACATGTGCCAGGGCTCTGTCTTTTCTCCCTAACTATTTTATCTGCATGCTGAGCAAATCATTCAAGAAGCTGGACTTTATGAAAAAGAATGTGACATCAGGTTTGCAGAAGGATTCATTAATATCCTGTATTATGCATATAACATTACCTTGTTTGCAGAAAGTGAGGAAGACTTGAAGTGTATGTTTTCAATACAGATTACATCTCAACATCAAGAAAACAAAGATTCTCATCACAGACCAATAGGCAACATCATAATATAAAAAAATTAAAATTGTCAATGATTTCATCTGACTTCGATCCACAACAACTCCCTTGGTACCAACAATCAAGAAATCAAAGAGACAAGCTGTATTAGGAAAATCTGCTCTCAAGGACATCTCCAAAGTGCTACAGAGCAATGATATCAGTTTAAAGACTAAGGTGCACTTAACCAGGCCTTGGACTCAGATGCACTTGGTCTTTGCAACCACTTGCTATGCATCTGAAAGCTGGACAATGAATAAAGAGGACAGAAGAAGAATTTGAGCTGTGGTATCAGTGAAGTGTACTGACTATACCATGGACTTTCAGGGAATAAACAAATGTGTCTTGGAGAAAGTGCAATCATGGTTCTCCTTGGAAGCTAGAACAGGGAAACTTGTCTCACCTAAGTTGGGCATGTTATCACCAGAGGCTAGGCTTACACCTCTGAAACAGTTTGCCTCTGGAGACTCTATGAACTTAGAGAAACAATGAAAGTTATACAGTGTTCAGATCTTTCACACAAAGGGTCACTATGAGTCTATGACTTGACAGCACTTAACAACAACAACATTCCTGGAAGAAGGACATCATGTAGGAAAAGGTGGAGAGTGAGTGTAAGAGAAGATC
Organism: Elephantulus edwardii; assembly: GCF_000299155.1. Lineage (NCBI taxonomy): Eukaryota > Metazoa > Chordata > Mammalia > Macroscelidea > Macroscelididae > Elephantulus > Elephantulus edwardii. Next base: position 502,054 of record NW_006400177.1, read on the forward strand.
TTCAACAAGACTGACACAGTGACTGTAGCAATGGGCTAAAGAATACCAGACACGATGAGGACGGGGCAGGGCAGGGTACCGACTAGTTCTTCAGGGGATCATTGTATTCCTTTCTTGTTTCTGAAATAAAATACTTTTCCAAGTGTTCATTTCCTCGTCAAGATACTGCACAAGTCTACCACTGGCTAAAGCCCATCTAATGAAAGCCACTGCATAAATTCTTGTAACACAATTTCAGACTTCACCTTTGTCTTGTAATGTAAGGCTCTTCAGCACTGTCATAAACTCCAACTTTGTCTTGTAGTTTAAAGCTCTTCAGCTCTGTCAAACTATGCAGCGATATGCTTGTACCTATCAATTTAAAAAAAACAAACAAAACAACAAAAACAAAATCCATTTACCTGTAGATGTTGAAACTTAAGCAAGCCACAGCCGAAAGCCAGCAAAGGCATATTGTGTAAGGTGTGAATAAGGGAGGCCAAGGTCACCCAGGAGGTCCCAGGGTGGAGCTCCATCAGTTCCGACTCGCTCACACCGTTGTGACTGACGTTGACAAGGCAGAGAATCTAAGAGAAGAGACAGCTGGTCAGGGGTAATGAAGCAGGTCCATCTGTAACTGACAGACACTAAAAACGGCACAGTAATTCCTTTAGACTTTTTAGCTTATTCTTTATCAATCCTTTCCTGCGCTGTCCCTCCACCCTCCCAAGAATGATGTCCCTCTCCAAGGACTGATTCTGCCTTGCAATATGTCTAAAGTATGTCAGACAAAGCTTGAGAATCCTTGCCTCCAAGGAGCAGCCTGGCTTCACCTTCTCTAGTATGAATCTGTTTGTTCTCCTAGCAGTCCATAGTATATTCAATACTCTTCTCCAACACCACAGCTCAAAGGTATCAATTCTTCTCCTATCATGCCTAGTCATTGTCCAGCTTTCTGAAACTGCAAAGACCATGGCCTTAACAAACGATCTGTCAAACTCAGAAGCAGATTTCATATAACTTTCTAAAAGGTATTAATCAACAGAGCACATGAAAACATACAATCTAGCACAACACAGAAAAGACACCCAGAGAAGAAATTTCAGTGAAAATTAAAGCTGGATTATTAAACAAGAGTTGCAGATTCTGGGAAGACAGACAGTAGGCTAGCCCTCTTGCTATAGATACTATTATCATAAGATAACATGTAATAAAACATTTCAAAGGCACAGTTGAGCTTGCAAAAAAGGAGGGAACCCCATAGACAGGAGCAGGACCTGGCCATGGGGAGCTCAGAGCAGGGGTGGGGAGCTCAGGGCAGGAGTGGTGGCTCAGGGCAGAGGTGGGAGCTCAGGGTGGCGGGTTAAGGGGAGCTCAAGGCCGGGGTGAGAGCTCAGGGTGATGGGTTTGTGGAACTCAGGGTGGGAAGCTCAGGGCAGGGGTGGGAGCTCAGAGTGGTGGGGTTGGGGAGCTCAGGGCAGGGGTGGGAGCTCAGGGCAGG
>NW_006400177.1:504462-516135 GCF_000299155.1 Elephantulus edwardii
GGTGGGAGCTCAGGGCAGAGGTGGGAGCTCAGGGCAGGAGTGGGGAGCTCAGCGCAGGGGTGGGAGCTCAGAGTGGTGGGGTTGGGGAGCTCAGGGCAGGAGTGGGGAGCTCAGGGCAGGCATGGGAGGTCAGGGCAGGGGTGGGACATCAGGGAAGGGGTAGGGAGCTCAGAGCAGGGGTGGGAGCTCTGGGTGCTGGGTTTGGGGAGCTCAGGGCAGGGGTGGGGAGCTGCTCTCTGGGAGGGCAGGCAGGGAGGCGGCAGTACAGGAAAGTCAATGGCTAGGTTCTTACACCCACAGTGTGGATGGCAGGTAAGCCCTCAGGTGCAGAGAGGTGACGAGTTAGTACTAGACTACCTGCCAACACCAGAGCCTTTGGAGGGATGAACACGGGAAAAGGCACAGGAAGAAAACTCCCACCCACAGACAGGGAAGACAAGGCAGGAAGCACGGTGTGTGTGAGGGAGGGATGAAGTGCCCCAACGTCAGGAAGCTACAGGCTGAGAACTTCACATAAAATACATCTAGGTTTAAACTAAAGTGTTTCAGAAAGGCTACTAGATAAAACATAAATTTTCTAAAAACAAAATACCTAGCAACAAAACAATTTGCAATGTACCTTACAGAATACTTAGAAATCAATCTTAATAAAAGATGTGCAGGAGCTTTAAGGAGAAGAAAAAACATTACTGAAAGACATTAAGGAAGATGATTAGCAGAGACACAATGAGATGTCCATTTCCACTGAGAGAGACTCATCAAAACGTATCCCAATTTAACCTCTAAAATGAGAAATTAAAAAAGCACTTCCAGTAAATTTGCATGGCCAATTCTAAAGATACAAGAGGAAAATTAGTCAAGGTGACTATTAAAAGGAAAAGAGGAGACTCGCCAACTAAGTATGTGTGGAGCTGGAACAGAAATGCTAGCATTGCAGAAGGCACTGCGGAAGGAATCAGCATAAAATGAGGACAGGCAGGAAGATTGTCAAAAAGGTGCCTGTGAGGAAGGGGGTCTAAAAGGGCCTGTCAAACGAGGTGGCTAACAGCAGCCCTACACACGCAGAAGCAGGGAGTCCAAACCAGGGAACCCGAGGGCTGAGGGCCTGGTACTCGTAGTGTCATGGGCACGAGTGTCCTCAAGGACAATGGACCAGAACTGCCCACCAAATTCTGAACTCTGTACCATCATCCTACTGGCCCAGACTCCAGCCCAGCAGTGCACCTTGAACGTGGGAGCGAGCAGCTGTATTCACCCTCCACACTCGTGACAAAAAGTCCCAAATGTGGGGTGAGCCCTTGCCACTCGTGACACAGCGTCCTTTCCCATTCTGTTTTCTGAGAACTGACCCTTGCTTTCTAAGAAGTATCTTTACTAGTAAAACTGTCATTCCTGCCCCTCTCCTTTCCTCTCAAACATGCGCTCTACAAAGGCTGGGTCCACACTGGATTATTTCTGAGCAGTACATGACCAGGCCAAGCCAGTGCATTTGTCCAGGACTGGCCTTCCTGTTATCTCCCACCTGGCTCAATGCTTTATCTGGTCGAGAGAGGCCAAGCCAGGGCACTGATCGCCAGAGAAGGTCTCCTTTACATCTGAGCTAGATATGCAACAGGTGACATCTCACATCAGCAGAAAAGATGCACCAGAGAGGAAACAGGACGACGGGGCAGCCTGAGAGAAGAGATTCAGATGCTGAGTTCTCATCTTAGAGAACATTACTGTCATGCTCAGAGGCGCTGAACCAACTTGTAGCTGCCTTTCCAGCGGATTTAAATTGCATGCCTTTGGGTTGGCAGCATGGTTCCCTAACACCAGGCCATCAGAGGTCCATGCTGTTCTGTGCCCTCACGTCAGGATTGAGCTCACCTGCCAGCAGGTTTTCAGAGGCAGTAAACGGCTCAGGAGTAGAGGGCCCATCCTTTTCCCGCAGAGCAGCTGGTGGATCTGAATTATGTGCCCTCGGGATTGCAGCACAGCTTCTTATCACTAGACCACCAGAGCTCTGTACGATACATAAAACTGACATAAATTAAGAACTGTGACATCTCACACAAAACTATAAAACTTCTTTAACTATATATTTTGGTAGATAGAGACACACCTACACAGTCAATTCTCATTATCTGAGGTAGTTAGGTAGTTATGTTCTTAAAAAGTGGAGCTCTGGCGGCCTGGTGGGTAAGGCATTGCACTGTCAACACAAAGGCAAGTGGTTCCAGTCCAGAAGCTGCTCCGCAGGACAAAGACGGCAGTCTTCTTTCATGCAGTGTACAGCCTCTGAAAACACACTACGGGTCACCTATGAGTTGGTTCTGACTCGAGAACACATAACAACAATGTGGTCTGAAAAGCCAGTGTGAACAATGATCTAAGGGATACCAGCTGACGGAGATGCTGCCCTAGATGTGCACATCAACCTGTGCCAGCAAATACGGAGGACAGCTTCCTGGCTGACTGCCTGGGGAGATTCACATTTGCTCCCATTTCCAGGAAAAGTGATCCGCCACAATGTGGAAGTCATAAAAAATACCACTGATATTCTATGCAAATAAAATAGTGCTGAAGGTCGTCCAAAACCAGAAGAGTACTTAGAGACCTGCCAGAAGTTCAGGTTGGATTTAGAAGAGGCCATGACACCAAGGATATCATTGCTGATGGATCTTGGGTAAAAGCAAAGAATGACAGAAGAATGTATATTTGTGTTTCATTGACTATGCAAAGGCATTTGACAGTGTGGATCATAACAAACTACAGCTAACATGGAAAAAAATGGGACTCCCAGAACACTTAATTGTGCTTGTGTGAAAACTATACCTAGACCAAGAAGCTATTGTGCAAACAGAGCAAGGGAACACTACATGTTTAAAATTAAGAAAGGTATGTCAGGGTTGTATCCTTTTCTCACACCTGTTCCGTCTCTATGTTAAGCAAAGCTGGACTCTCTAAGAAGAATGTGGCATCAGGATTAGAAGAAGATTCATCAACAAACTGCGTCATGCAGATGACAGAACCTTGCCTGCTGAAGGTGAGGAGGACCTGAGGCACTTGTTGCAGATCACGGACTACAACCATCACTATGGATTTTTATCTCATCAAGAAAAGAAAAATTCTCACCATTGGACCAATAGGCTACATAATCAATCTTTTCATCCTACTTGGATCCACAATCACAACCCTTGGTACCAGCAGTCAGGAAATAAGGAGACATCACACCGGGAATGTCTGCAGTCAGGGACCTCTCTAGATTACTGAGGAACAAGGATGTCAGTTTGAAGACTAAAGTGCACCTGACGCAGGCCATGGCCTTTTCAATCTCTTGCTGTGGATCTAAAAGCTAGACAATGAATTAAGGATGAGAGAAGAACTGATGCCTTTGGTCTGTGGTGTTGGAGGAGAGAACTGAACATCCCAGGAACTACAAAAGAACAGTTGTGTTTTGGGGAAAGTGCAGCCAGCAAGCTCTTTGGAGGCAAAGATGACAAAGTTTCATCTTACGTACTTGGGGCATGTTGTTAGGAGAGGCTATTCCTTGCAAGTTGGAGAGGGACTCTATGCTTGGAAAGGTCTCGGAGGGTCAGTGAAAGAGAGGAAGACCCTCAACCAGACAGACACAGTGGCTGAAGCAATGGTGCAAGAGTTGATGAGGACAGCACTGGATAATGGGGCACAGATGAGGACAGTTGGGTTCAGATCTATTGTTCATAGGGTCACCACAAGTTGTACACAAATTAAAGGCATATAACAACAACAACACACATCAACACGAAAAAGACAACCCAAGTGAAATACGGGCAAAGGACGTGAAATGGCAATTCATATAAAGGAACTCAGATTTGCCCATAAACATGATATGAAATCTCAGCAGAATCTGGGAAATGTAAACTTTTCAGACATCTCTGGCCACATGTTCCCCATGGCTGTGGCATTTCAGGACCACCTGGGACATAATTTAATGCCAAGTCAGGAAGCCGAAACAGTCCTCCTCATCTAAATCTGTGACCTCTCACCTGTGTCATCAGCTCCTTGTCCGCGTCACTGCCCAGGGTCCCCTGCACCGTCCTCAGGACGAGTCTGTACAAGGAGATGGTGTCCTGACACTCGCAACACTGATCAAAGGTTCCGTCTAGATCTCCTGTCCTCCCGGCACTGGGGGATTGAGAGGAGATTTCATTTCTTAAAGACTGCCAAAATCTGGTAACATTCTGGGGCAGATTAAAAACAACACGGTCTCTAATTTTTGTACTAACACCGATATTAACCAGAATTCAGTAATACATGATACAGAAAAAGAGTAGGGTGCTCCAGCCTTGGGGTTTATTTGGTGGAACATTTACCTGGATTCAGTAAATACACACTGGGACTTAGTACAGATGAAGAATTGCTAATCGCTCTGATGAATAACAAAGGTGAGTATGATGAGCTCTCTCACCCAGAAGAATGTGATCTACACAGATAATGAAAAGAGCTGTGTTAGGTATTGTCAGTGATGTTGCAATTATTAGTCATGCGAATGAAATCTGTTTAGAGCCAGATTTTGGAAAAGGTTAGATTAAAAAAAATTAGTAAACAGGAAAGTTTCTTTTAAAATAGTAATACCTATTGTATGCCTTCAGAGCTTCCTATAGTCATTCCAGCTCAGATTCAGTTCAAACCGAACCAACTCCTGACCGATCCTAGAAGGTTTTCTGTGACAGTAAATCACATGAAGAGAATGTCTACCTCTGTCCCTGGGAGCAGCTGGCGGATTCGAACTGCCAAAGAGGTGCCCCCTTTGGAATAACAGTATAACTCTGCCCACCAGACCGCCAGAGTCCTCTTCTGGACAAAGTATATCCTGATCCCGTAGACACGATAGGACCAACAAGCATTGCCCTTCAGGGGTCTAAGGCCGTAACTCTTTCTGGGAGCTGACCACCTCATTGTTATCTCTGGGAGCAACGGTTATGTTTACACCACCAACCTTCTCTCTAGGTCCAATGCTTACTTACTTACACTGGGGGAGAAGACAGAAAAGATTGCAGGTTTTCAAAGATTTAGAAGACTTTTAGAAGATGTAATTTTTAGGAGAGTTTTTCAAATTTCATGCTTAATACAAGAATGTAGAATTAAGGACGACAAGAGAACAAAATCACGAGCGTTCTCGAGTCATGTCTGGAATGACTTTAAAGTACTACAGTCATGTCTAGAAAGAAGACTGTGCTCATTAAGATGACAATCTGTTGTGTTAACACTAAAACAAAGCCCTTCCCTTTTTCAGTCTGGTTGGGATCACAGCCAGGCCGAAGCTGCAGTGTCTGATCAGAAGGCACATCGCTCACAGATGCTAAGAGTGAAGGAGCGTGTTAGGATTTGGGGAACTGAGACAAGAGCAAACTCTCTTGCCCACACACATACACCTGGTGTCATCAAACAACTCCAGCTGAAGTGATCACGGGTGTTCGGGGGCGAGGGTCTGTGTCCCAGGGTCAGCGCTGTGATCTGTGCAGGAGCAGGCCACCTGGTCTTTTGGGGCAAGTTCCAACTGCCAACCTTCAGATCAGCAGCTAGTCACCGTGAATAATGTGCACGTGTAACACACAGACAGACAGACACACACACACCCCTCCCTCTCTCTACTCAGGACCTTTTTACACTTGCCACTTCTCTTTCTCAAAGCAGGGACAGCACCAGTGCTAATGAGCAGTGCCGCTGGCCTGGGAAGAGGGCAAAGATGAGCTTGTGTCCAACACAAGGTTCCTGCTCTGGGTAGGTGCTATCAAGTCAGATAGGACTCCCAGCAACCATGTAATCCACAGACTGACCCTGCCTTCTCCTGACCCACCCTCGCCATCTTCCATGCTTGTCACTGCTATGGTCACTGTGTCAATCCAACTTGGTGGGAACCTCAGTCTCTGTCTTTAACCCTTCACTTTCCCAGCATGATGTCTTTGTCCAAAGACTGGTCCTTCCTGACAGCATGCTTAATGCATGTGGGACAGTTCAATGTGATGAAAATGAGACAAATACACCCAGCTTATTCTGATAACTATGATTATTCAATCTTCAGTTATAAGTAGTTCTTTATCACAGGTTGTTAGCATTGTCAGGACAAGCAGAAGTGGAGTGTCCCTCAGGACTGCTCAGCTCTGAGTTCTAGACAGTGAGAAAGTGGCAGCAAGCATAAGCCACATGAGGGCATTTTAATCCATGACTCACCGTGAGACCATTCTGCTGAAAAGGGTGACATACAGAGGGTTGCAGGTGGTGGCGGAACGGCAGTGTGGCTCTAACTTCTTCTCCTGCACCAGTTCAACAAAACACAAGCACAGACACCAGCCTGGCATTAGGCAGCCTTTCCATGTGAGCCAGCAGACCAGAGCCCAGTGGGAGGACCCATCTCTGCCATCCCGTGGCCGGCCGTCACAGTGGACGCCTCGGCTGTGGCCAAGTGTCCCAGCGTGGAGGCAATGCACATGGAAAGGTGATTTGCACCAATACCTTAGAGTAAGTCTTACAGTGAGGTAAACCTCCCTACTGCTTCTTCCACACCGCGCTAGTGTAAGAGCGAGTGCATTTCACAAAGCAACTACTACGTTCCTTCTAACTATACAGAGTTCCCGTAGTGGCTTTTCCAAAACCTCTTACACAGAAACATGCACAAAGCTGACAGCGAGAGACGGAATCAGCATCGGAAATGCCTACCTGTTCCTTGCTCAACTGAGTGCCTGCTGACTGGCATTCGGCAAGTATGATGGATTGTGCATCTTTTGGATTTAAAGGATCAAGGTGAAGTGTAGGCCATAACCTTTTATTGAAAGAAAAGAAAAAGAAAATTATCTTCTAAGAACACACCCATAAAACAAGTAAAAATTCATTACAGAAATTACATTCTTCTACTGCTTTTTAACATAATCAGAATGAATCTGTTAATCACATTAACACTAATTTATCCCACTCATTCTAATATGTATTGTTATTCTAACATTTAATGTCAACAACGTTGTACAATAAACTGAGCATGTGTTCTTGCTAACTCACAAAATGCTTCTACTTCTCTAATTGGGAGCTACGGTGGCACAGTTTGGAGAGAGGTACACTGCTAACCTAAAGGTGCGTGGTTTGAGTCCACCAGCTGCTCCAAAGGAGAAAGACGGGCATTCATTCCCTAGGAGCCTTGAAAACCCTGTGGGAGGGTCAGCTCTGGGTCAATTCCAACTCAACGGCCAACGAGTGAACGAACTGACCTCCAGACCATCAGTACAGTTACAGAAGGAGGCGCTGGGCCCTGAGAGGTGGACGATAAAGTGGTCTGCCGACCAGGAATTAAAATGCAGGCAGAACAGTCACCCTGCAGCACACATTCTACATGGAGAAGGAGCAGGTCAAAATCCTACTCTTTTCAGGTATGAAGCACAGATAAACATCGTGTCTCTACACATGCTCACTGACATCCAGTATACAAACAGTATTAACATTTCCTGAAAGGGCGGGAGTGGGGGGAGGAGTAAGGCTCCTCAAATGGGGCAAAAATACAATATAGTCATGGAATTGGTGCCCCTGAAAAGCAACGCCGTGACAGTTCGAGAAGCAGAGTTTTATAAGACCTGACCAGGGGGTGGGCATTTCGGCACTGCAGCCTCACTTCCTCTTAGGCTCACTTTATGTCACTCAACCGAGCAGAGGCAGTTCTCGCATGTGAAGGCAGCGCTCGCGGTTTGGTCTGAACAGAGCTATGCTGCTCACCCACAGGGGTGCCTCTCAGGAGGTTCAAATCCACCAGCTGCCTCCACAGGAGAGGGATGAGGAATCTCCTCCTGCGGGACTCACAGACTCACTGCCGGACGGCCAGCCGGGAGTCAGGTCTTATTCGAAGGAAATGAGTTTGAGTTCTGACTGCTACTCCCTACTTGAAATCACAATAAGCAACTCAGGTGATCCTGTCCACAACCTACGCTCCTGACCCCACCTCGTTCCCGTTAGGTCAGTTAATGTCTTCAACTGGAATTCTGGGAATGACTTATCCTCTCCTCTCATGTCCCAGACCTGACATCCACCAATTCTCAGAGATTCCTTTTATTGAACTCATCCATTTCTCTCTGCCCTCACTGCCCTTATGTGAAAAAGAAGCCAGAACCCAAGGCACATCAGAAGGCGCCGTGTGTGCACGCAGAAGCATTTCTGTACTCGTACCTCCACGCTGGAGGGCATGTTTCTACATTCACAGACACAATTACTCTCACATTCACTGGCAGGGGGTCTAGCAGCCATTTCATGTGCTTTTCAACTTGCTTAAAAATACAAAAACAAAATTCAATCTATTAATTCACAGCTTTTCCATACAACCCAATAATCGCTCCCCAAGTAAACCGAAATTCACGTTAGTTTCTCGTTTATCAAGAAAAGACCTTAGTTTTAGACAATGTAGCTCACAATTAAACCAACTCTCATGGCAAAGCATCATCACGGTCACTGCTCGGAGTTCTGACCCCAGAGCTCTGTGAAGACATCAAATGACCAGATCCAGCTTGCGGGACCTAGTTAACGGCCTCCACAGTCGGCACCATCCCCATGCTCCCATCCAAGGGGTTAAAGAAAAGAAATATCAGTATTTTCTTATCACATCATATAATTTAACACTTGTTAGAGCTGCCCCCGTACTGGTGCCTCCTTCCAAGCACAAGAGTAGCTTACAAAGTATTAATATGCTATATGCAAAGTAAAAATATCACCTGCACTTGGTCTACAGAATCGATGACAAGGAGGACGCTGCCTTGATGCCGGGCAGACAGCTTCTCCAGCCAGCGAGGAAACTCTTCCAGAAGCTTGGCAGGGTCGAGGGTCAGCGCCGACGCTGACCAGGAGTGCTGCATCAGCTGCAGGACGGGAGTGTGCACAAATTGCAGTTACGTGTTTACATCTCTGTCGCGACTTCTACAACCCAAACTGGGTCACCTGGAGGACTCACAGGGATGGCTATTGTAAACCCGATAAAAAAACATGCCTCACCATCAGGTACTTTATCAGCCCCCATCATCCCAAAACAGAAATGAGAATTCCGACTTTCACCTTGTTTTGGAAATGAAAACACTTCCAGAAGAGGGTGTCTGATACCTTTAAAGTCATACGTTTGATGATCAAGGAGGACTCCGCGCTGGCAGACAAGGGTCTCCCCACAAAATGAGAAAGAATCAGCGTGGAGGGGGAGCTCTGTTGCTGGACCTGAATCCTGAAGCAAAGAGAGGGCAGTTGGCGGGACCCCTGTGACCTGGCGGGACCCCTGTGACCCAGTGGCCTTCAGGAAGCACAGGGCTGAGAGCTTCATACTACATCCTGTCAAATAAACCTCAAACACAGCGGCTTCATCTTGGCTACAAACAGAATAACTTACACCACAGGCGTTTACAACTGAGGTTAGGGTATCATTAACATGAACACTGGCCTTTCATTAAAAATATGCTCACTGAAGACAGAAAGATGTTTCTCGATTTAGCACAAAAATATTTTTCCCAACATGGTTTTAAATCAAAGGGTAATAAAAAGAGAAACAATCGCTCATGCCAACTCTTCAGTGTAAATACCAATTATGAAATAAAATACAGCTTCTTAGGGAAATGCTCTGTTGTCGGGTCAGTGCTAATCGAGCCCTGCTGGGAGACGGTAAATCCCTCTGAGAACAGGTGGCCACTTTTTCCTCCGAGGAGGGGCCCGGGAGTGTGAATCACCAACTTCTCAGTTACCAGGCCACTATACTGCCAGGGTTGCCAGGCACTGGGATCAAATCACACAACAAAAATATTTATACTACTTTTAAAAAATGAAACAAACAAAAGTTTAGTAGCTTATATGGAGCTTAGTCTATAAACTGCAGACCTGGGCTACATTCCAACCATCGATTAACTTTGATGATGTTCAACTGACAACCCAAAGGCAATGGTTCGAATCCATCAGGGGCTCCTTGGAAGAAGGCTGGGCACTCTCCTCCTGCCATGGATAGGGTCTGAGAAATGCTGGAAGGTCAGCTATGGGTCAGTGTCACCTCGACAGCAGTGAGTTAGGGTATGTATTTTCCTCATTGTTTCATAAAATCCAGTGGCTTTTGAGATGAAGCACATGCAGGCCCATCACCTCTGTCCTCAGCCCTCTCCTGCCCCGCTGACCTCTCAGCAGCACGCCCCTCTCTCACCTGTCTCCTCTCTGTAGTCATGACAGCTCACACTTTCTGCTGCTCCTTCTGCATGCTTACTCTAACATTCTAATTAGATGACCTCTTATTTTGCTTTTTTGAAAAAAGAAATGTACTGTCCTGCCTGTGCAGTGGCCACAACAACAAGCTCAAACCCACCAGCAGACCTGTGTGAATCCCTCGCACCTGTGTGAAGGTGGTACAGGGCCCAGTGGCGTTCTGGTCTGTCCCAAGAGGGACCGGGGGCTGAAACCAGCTAGACATCAGCTGACAGCAGGCCACAGGCCACCCAGGAAGGCAGGCCAGCAAGCAGCGCATCCCACCAAGGAACACAGCGACCCTCAGAGCAACACGGGCAGGAAGCATGTCATGGCGCTGTGTCATCTCACCACTTGGATAAAAGCAGGGACTTCCCAGAACCAGGTCCTCCAGACACGAGCAGCGGTGGGATGGGTGCGGGAGCGGCCACCAGGTCATTAAGGCGCTGGTAATACTAAAAACAAAGGTGAATTTCCATCAGGATGATGCCCAAGCCTCCACAACCAAACAAACCAAACCTGCTTATCCTCTGACCACAAGAAAGGTGTCTGGAAGGAATGAGAACCACTTTCAGTCCACAGCAGCCCTGTAGGCACTTCCTTTCCTGGCTGGTGACACGTGCTGAGGATGTGATCTCAGAAGGAGCCCCCACCTCTCGGCCCCGTAGCCCTGCTGAGGGGGTGAGGCATGTCTGCAGGATGTGGTGGGAAGTCACCGTGCTCTGTCAGAGTCTCTAAGCTGCAGGTCCTGAAGGCCCAGCACACACCCCAATTTCCTGGCCAGAACAGTGCTTGTCCTGGAGACCACTCCATTTTCTAGTGATCCCCATAGACAGGCCCAAGAACAAGTAGATTTTGTTGGCATTTTTCAACCCGCTCCAGAGAATGAGCCTAGAATAGACTTTCTGAGACCTTGCTGAAGTGGGCCCAGCTCTCGGCCACATGCAAGAGCTCATGTTCTCAGGCTTTCCCCAGACACTCAAAACTGGCTCAGAGCTGAAGAGGACACACTCAGAAATCCAACTCGTTGTTGCTGTTATGTGCCGTCGAGTCGCTTGTGACTCACAGCAGCCCTATGTACAACAGCCCTAAACCCTGCTCTATCCTGTGCCAATCACACTGTCTCTGACACATCCATCCCGATTACCCCAGTCGCTGAATCAATCCACCTCATAGAGGGTCTTCCCCTCCTGCGCTTTCCCTCCACCCTACCAAGCATGATGTCCCTCTATAAGGACCTGGTCCCTGCTTACAATATGTCCAAAATATTTCAGACGGAGCCTCAGAAACCTTGCCTCCAAGGAGCAGCCCTGTTTAACCCCCTCCAGGATGAATCTGTTTGTTTTGTTGGCAGTCCATGGTACATTCAATACTCTTGTCCAGCACCACAGCTCAAAGGCATCAATTCTCCTTCTATCCTCCCTAGTCACTGTCCAACTCTGATGCATAACAAGTGATTGCAAAGACCAT
>NW_006400177.1:517190-519341 GCF_000299155.1 Elephantulus edwardii
AACTTCTTCCTTTATCACTATAGGCTCTTGCTCAAATGTTATTTCATTAAATTCTTCTGTATCTGCCAATTCCTTTCGATACAATGACTCAGTATATTCCTTCCATCTTCTTTTGATACTTCCTGGATCATTTAATATTCTGCCTAAAGCATCCTTGATTATAGCAACTCAAGGTTTGAATTTGTCCTTCAGTTCCTTGAGCTTAAGAAATGCTGAATGAGTTCGGCCCTTTTGATTTTCCAACTCTAGCTCCTTGCACATTTCATTGTAATATTTTGTTTTGTCATCCCGTGCTGCCTTTGGAAACTTCTATTCAGCTCTTTAGTATCTTGAATTCTTCCTTGTCCTTCAGAGGGTCCCACAGGGGTTAAGATTTTTATTACGTGTGCTAGTGGCCCGGAGGATGGGGGGAAGGCCTCACAGGGTTTGCAATGGACTTGCTTCTAGCAACTACAGGAATGATTATTTAGTGTATCTGTCTACTCAATTCTTCTGCCATGTCTAAATATAGAATATGCATGTTCTTAAAGATATTCACCTATGGCCCCAAACAACTCTGGTAACAACGATGCTTCTGAAGAAAAAGGTTTGTTAGCCACACATCCTAACAGCTTGCATCATGGCTCCGTCTCAAACCCATTTGAGACCCCATAGTTTCCAGTTAAGACCCCTGCTAGAAGAGGAAGAACCCAAGATGTGGAACCCGAGGTCTAGAGCCCAATGCTGGGCTTCTCCCTGACCCCCAGGAGCCCTGAGACAAGCCATCCCCTGAACCTCAGCTTGTCCACCAATAAAGTCATGCTAGTGCTCATAAAATGACAAGTACACAGTTGTTCAACGTTAGTTATGTGCCAGGGATTGTGCCCACAGCGCTTTCTGGTTTAATCCTCCCACAACTTTGTGAGGTATTCACTGTCACTGAGGTGATCCCAATCCCAGCTGAACCCAGAAAATGCAGTGGGTTTTCTGAGGCTGTGACTAGCAACAGAAGCCTGCTCACCTTTCCCCATGTTGCAGCTGGTGGATTCGAACCACCTGCCCTTGGGTTGCCACGAGAGCGCAGTAAGAAATAAGTACTATTCTTCTTCTCATCTTACAGAGAAGTCAAAGTTTAGAGTAAGACATTTGACCTCTGCAGTCAGGAAAGAGTGGCATCAAGTTCAGATGTGCAATGGGGGAACACTGCCTAATTATAACTTCTGAGGCTAGCAACTGCAGTATTCTTTAAATATGAGTTCTTAGACATTAAGTAGTTTTAAAACTTGAACACAAATTGAGCTTCACATTCTGTAACTTTGTTTAGATTTAAAGGTGCTGATTAGGGCCATAAAAAGGGGCGAATCTGCCTAGTGCACTCAGGCATAACCTTCTGACATGTGTTTTCTGAATGTCTGATGTTCTGGTGGCCTGGAGGTCAGGGAACTGACAACTCAAGGCAGGTGGTTCAAATCTTCCAGCTGCTCCGTGAGAGAAGGATGCGCAATCTCCTCCCGGGCAATTCACCGCCTCTGAAAACCTGCTGGAGGGTCAGCTATGGGTCAGTTCTGACTCGACGGCAGTGAGAGGGAGAGATTCTTCCAAGAACTAAGGAACAGCCAGGCTGTTTGGATTGAGCTTGGATGAGACCTAATTGTGCCTTGGGTGAGCTGCAGATGGTGGTATGAGATGCTTTTGTTTACGAGGTGTAATCTATCAGCAAAGTGTTTTGACAACCCCTTCCATGTCCCCTGATCGAAATCTAAACACTGCCCATCACTAAGAATTGGACCACGACAGCAGCAGAGGGGTCACCCTTACCCAGACAAGACCACACCCAGCACTGCCTGAGGTGACCACGTCCTTCGTTCAGCCACACCCCGCATGCTGACCTTGTCGAATCCCAGCTCCTGGGCTGAGTGTGAAGCCTGCTGGGCAGCGTCCATTTGCTCCTGTTCGTCGTGGATGTCCCACAGAACGTCACCAAAGCCGTCTTCCTCTGGAACGGGGTCTTCACTGCCCAGATCCTGAGACTCCAGGTCTGACATCTCCAGGCCCAGGATGTCCTGGACATCAGACACAGTGACGGAAAGAGAGGGGAGGCCTCAGACATGGTGCATACACACACCTGGAGAGGCCCAGGATGTCCTGGACACCAGATACAGTGATAGAAAG
>NW_006400177.1:519701-535136 GCF_000299155.1 Elephantulus edwardii
GGTGTGGGGCACACACACCTGGAAATGCCCAGGATGTCCTGGTAACCAGATACAGTGATAGAAAGAGAAGGTGAGAGTGTGAGGCCTCAGGTGTGGGGCTCACACTCTTGGAGAGGCTGCAGCCCCTACGAGGCAAATGCCATCAGCCTGGCCAGGCCTCTGTGTGATGTCCACATGCTTCATCATCAACCCAGGTATGTCCTAACTTAAAAATAAGGACGAGAGCAAAAAGCAGCACAAGTAGTGGAAGCAGAGACCCACGGAAAGTGAGCAGCTCTAGAGAAAGCAGCCACAAATGGTTCTTGTGAGGAGCCTGTCAGAGGAGCGGTAAGATCCTGGCACCACGGCAACCCGCACGGCCCAGGAAAGTAGGGCCACAGCCTTGAATTCTGCCCCTTACAGGCTTCTCTGTACGAAAAGGATAAAACCAAGACATTCCTCTGAACTACAAAGGGCGTGGAGGGTGTTCTTCTGTAATCCCACACGTGTCCCAGATCCCAGCCAGGGGCAGTTCTCTTGTCTGGGAGGCTGCAGGCTGCCTCTCTCTCCAGGGTGTCCGAGCTGCTGACCTGTCTGTGAGCCCAGCCCGGGCCCCACCACCCCAGCAGCCCAAAGCATCCTTTCCCTGGAAGGTGAGGGGACTGCTTCACTATTAACAGGTTTGCTGATGTTGCTGTCAGGTGCCGCTGAGTCGAGTACGACTCATTGAGACCTTACGAACAAATAAACGCTCTCAAGATGCATAGGTTTGCTGATTCATACTCTAAAACATGATTTTTTAATATTGAAAATAAGCAATTATTTATATTGAAAATATGGAGGAAAATATACAGGACATAAAATGACAGAAAACATTTGAGACTTCATAGAATCCCAGCGTGGAATGGCTCTACAGCCCACACTCCCAGATCCTAGAGGCAAGGTGTACACCAGCAGGGACCTGGGTTACTTCGCCCCAAAGCATTTTAGACGAAATCATACAAAGGATGCACATTTACCTGCTTAATGATCTTCTCCACATGAAGAAACGTTTTATATACTCCTTCTGCAGGGTCTCCTGAATGATCAATGACCTGAGGGGGATAAATGGTCAACAATAAGGAGAATCAGCAGCAGTAGTAACAGCAGAAAATGAAGGCCAGGTGTGGCCCTCAGATGCCTGACCATCGGAACTTCACACGCCCCGATCTGTTCAACCTCACTACCACCCGACCAGGGGGATACTGTTATCATCCCCACTTGACAGAAGAGGAAACTGAGGTGTCCCGGTCATACGGAGTGCCTATTTTCCTACTTCATGGAAACACATGGAATTTTGTGTTAATAATGTTGCAATAAAAATACACATTTTTGCATTCCATGGGTAAAGTTTGACATACAGATTTCTTTTTTTTAAATTTTATTTTATTAATTTTAATGAACATTTACAGAGATTTTGGATTTCCATTCATTCATTGTTGTACTTTTCTCCCTGCTCCCCCACCTGCCCCCAATTTGCTACTCTCTTTGAAAAGTAAAAGCAAAATTCCTTCACTGGTATATAATGCCCCTGCCCCAGTACACTCCACTATGCAACCTTCACTCTGGACTCTTGTGATAACCATAATACCCTATCATATATCGCTGTTGAACTGTTTTCTCCCTCATCTGTTTCATTGCAGTATACATAATTTATCCATTTTTTCTCAGTTTTACCCTAACCCTTATGTAAGTCCCATTCTACAACAGTGGCACTACGCAGTATTTGTCTTACACATTTCTATAACACTCAATATACATAACCTTCAAAATGTATCAAAATAAATTCTCATTAGTAAAGTTATCATTCTGCAAAGAAAGGAAACAAGCAGGTATGTTTTGTTAAGTAAAACAGGCGCTGTCTGAGTGTCCAGGAAGAATTCTCTAGCTGGAATGAACACATGCACCACTAGAAAACGATCAACGTCAGACAGACGGAAGGAAATGGACATAAGAATTTATTTAATCTCTGCACCTAAAATCATGGTAGAGATATTACTTTATTCACAAGAGAAGTTTGTATCCTCATTCTTTAAAGACAAAATTTACAGAGGGTTTCATACTCCACGGGGACAAGCAGGTTAGATTTTAACAACAAAAACAAAGAATGAAATGGCTCTGGAGATCAGTAACAGTAACAGCACACTCCTTTCAATTAGTGTAAGGCTGTGCGGATTAATCTGCCAAGCTAGCCTCAAACTAGCTTTTCTATATTAAATAATGTCTAAAAAATGCTTAAAGTCTCATTTTTTATTTTCTTTTCTGTCTGGACACAGACAAATAAAACTCTGCCAGGACCCTAGAGTTTATTTCCATTTTACTCTTAATATTAACGTTGTTGTTGTTATGTGCCATCAAGTAGGAACCGATCCAGAGCTGATCCTTCCCTGGATTTTCTTAAAGATTGTTGTTGTTGTTCTTGTTGTGTACCATCAAGTCAGAAATGACCCACAGCTGATCATCCAGCAAGTTTAAAGAGGCAGTTAATGACACGGGAGGAGGTCACGATTATTTCTCCCATGGAGCAGCTGGTGGCCTCGAACACTGTGCCTTCATGGTCTCAGGGCAGTTTCTCTCCACTAGGCCTCGGGAGATTTACTAAGCCATCCCCAATACACAGTCATGCGAAGCCTGTGTGCTACGAGATAACGCCCTGTGCATCCAGGGATGGTCAGCTCTTCCTGGTCCCTGCCTTCTGTTCTGTGTGAGCCACGTGTCTTAGAAGGTCCATAGACAGAGGTTCTTCCTTCACCACTTGTGCCCAGACAGGGGCTCTGCCTGGGGGAACAGCACTGGAGAGAACCATACTTGTCCACACACAGATCTCTCTCCTTTCCACCATACACTATAGTGTCTTCTTTGCTTTCTCCTGTGCCCAGGGCTGGTCGGGAGCCCAGTTGGCACAGTGACTGCTCCGTGGGAGAAGAGGCTGTCCTGCTTCTGCAGAGATCTGCAGCTGGAACCCTCGCAGTTCCCAGCCGCTCTGCAGGGCTGCGAGACACAGGGACTGCACAGTATGGGGTTGGGTTTGAGTTCTGGTTACATCTACTCTGTTAGGAAGGAGGTGCTGGGGGCCTAGTGGTAAGAAGCTACGCTACAATCTCAAAGGAATGCTGTTCAAATCCATCAGCTGCTCCCTGGGAGAGGGGTGGGCACTCTCCTCAGAAAACTCGCAGGAGGGTCATCTATGGGTCAGTTCTGACTCGATGGTGCACACCACCACCACTCTGTTAGGAACCCCTGGTGGAGGGTCAGTTGTGGGTCAGTTCTTACTGGAAGGCACACAGCATGAAGCAGGTCTCAGCAAAGCCTGTTAGCTCCACTTCTGCCCCAGCTTTCCTCCCTTCCTTCAGGGCCACCGCATCTCCCCACTGGAGGAGGAGTAGCATCCTGGGAGAGCCCCCTAGCCCTCCACCTGAAACCAAAGCCAGTGCCCACACACGGCCACATCCCTGGGGTTCCAAGGCTGTGCCTCCTCTTGGGAGGGGACACCACCTCTCCTCCGGCTCGAAGGATACAAGGATGCCAATACACACTTGTACAAAGTGTGCCGAATGAGCTTCCTTGTTTTGTTAATGTCTCGGTGCATTTACCATGCCTCTCCTCACATTCCATCATCAATTTAAAAGCAAAACTCCCTCCGAGTGTTACCTTGGCTTTGCTGGTCTTGTTTAGGTCAGACACTTGATCAATCAGGTGCTGCACGGACTGGGAACTGACTCTGCCATCCTCCAGACGATGATAGATTAACCGTGGCTTTCCTTCAGGATTTCTCAGGAAGGCTTCTTCACAGTCTTCCAGTAAAAGGCTAGATGGAAATCGGCATTTTGTAACAAGCCACGCTCTGTTTTGGTCATTAGCCCAAGTGTCAACAATGGAGTTTACAACAACTATCAGCCTGAAAAGGTCCTGCTGCAGAGCCAGCCAAGCTTTCCAGAAGTGAGCTCTCAGAGCTCAGTCCTCAAATACAGTGATTCCTTACCACACAACGAACAGGGGACAATATATTGTGCATCAAATTTCAAAGTACACATGGCTTTATCTTATTTATTAAACAAAGAAAACATAAAAAACACTGCTAAACATCACTCAAAACAACGATTTAGACTCCAGAGACTTTGATAGCAAATGAAACACACAATTTCATTTACAAACACATGGTTTCCAAACTGAAACACAAATACGAGAAACCTCAAGATTTCAAGAATAGTCTGTCTTGCAGAGCTAGATAGCCTCTTGTTCAACAACTGACAGGCCTTTTTATATCCAGGACACAGGACAGAAAAGAGCTGGGGAACTGGGGGTGGGGGAGAGGGTGAGAGCAGTCACACAGCTGGCAAAAACCTTGACTGAGGTAATTTTAAATCTTATAGACCAAACTGTACAGTAGCCAACAATTCTTAGCATCACTATTTTTGTTGCTGTGTGCCCTGTCCAGTCAGGAATGACTCACACCATGGGTTTTCAGAGGTAGTAAATCACACGGGAGGAGATTGCCCATCTTTCTCCTGTGGAGCACCTGGTGGGTTCAAACCCAGTGCCTCTGGGTTGGCAGCACAGCTTTGTACCATTAGGCTACCCAAGTACCCTATTAACACTCTAGGGAAAAAAAAATCCAAGTTTCTGTGCTGCAAAGAAAGTTAATAGCATCTTTTTAAAGCAAGCATTGAATGGAAGTCTGTCTAGAGACCGTGTGTGTGTGTGTGTGTGTGTGTGTGTGTGTGTGTAGGGAGGAGATGATTCAGAATTTATGCAATAAACTTAAGCTCCAGCCCCAAATGGAAGAGTCAACAAGATCATGTCTCTTCTGTCTAGTCACAGAAGTGTTCCATAAGACCATGCTGGCCGTCTTCTGCACACAGAATTTCAGTGGACGCCCTGTGGCTGCTTCGGGAGAATTCTGTGGCTCACCTGGGTACAGCAGTGAATCGTTGTCTGGGAGAAGTCTGTGGCTCACCTGAGCACAGCAGTGGACACTTTGTCTGGGCACGTGGTCCTATTTCAAATTCACCTGCTATAAAACTGACATGTGGAGGAAGTGCAACCAGGGTGCTCCTTAGAGATAAGGACGCTGAAACATGGTCTCACAAACTTGGGGTATGTGGCCAGGAGGGGCCAGTCCTTGGAAAAGGGCATCATGCTAGGAAGGGTGACGGGTCAGAGAAAGAGAGAACCCTCCTCACGATGGACCAGCACAGTGACTGTAGTAACGGGCTCGATCAGGTGAGAGAGGGGGAGTTCAGATCTGTTGTTCATAGGGTCACTATGAGTCAGAGATGATTTGATGGCACATAATAACAATAGCAGTAACTACGGAGATGAAGGGATTATCTGGAATTTGGTTCAGAACGTCATGAGAGGAAAGGAGGCAGGGTGCAGATGAAGAAACTGGTCATGAGCTGATTACTGGTGAGTCAGACAGCGTTATCAGGTCAGCTGATACTGGTAATTTGTCTACTTTAATGACTGAAGGTAAAAAAGAAATGAAAGAAAAAGAACTGCAATCCCAGAGGTTGTTGTTGTTATGTGCCATCGAGTCGTTTGCGACTCATCGCGACCCTATGTACAACAGCCCTAAACCCTGCTCTATCCTGTGCCAACTGCATTGCCTCTGACACACCCATCCCCATTACCCCAGTCACGGTTTAAATCCACCAGATGCTCTGCTGGAGAAGGAGGGGCAATCTCTTCCTGTACCAGTCAGATCCAATTTGATGGTACACACACACAAAATAATAAAGTTTTTTTTTTAAAAAAAGAAAAAGAATGAGACAACAAAGGATGTCTGACCTAAGAGGCTACCAGACAAACAGGACACGCTCTTACTATGAAAATAAAATGGGGACAAGAAAATGGAAGCTGGTCAGATAAGAAGAAATCCACGTAGAGGGGAGGCCACGCTAATGGCATCCGCAGTGCCAGGTGGCTGGAGGGTCTTGCCCAGCAGTGACCACCCAGCGGGCCTGCAGGCCGAGTCCACGAGCAACCAGTGCTGGTGGGATGCACACTCTTACACAAATCAGAAATCTGACAGAATCAGAATTGGTCTCCAGTGCTTTGGAAAGAACAGTGTTTAATCCAATACAGACATAAATGTAGGGTACACACATCTCATAAGCGAGGGCCTTCCCTCCACATCTCCTTTCAGGGAAGGAGGTCCTTCTCTTTGGGGATGTAATTTTCTAATCAACCTATCATTACTATTTTGCTCTTTAAAAAACAACAACTGGAAAGACAGGTTAACTTCTAATTTGTGTTTTATGTACATACCTAGTTGGTTATACATGTGCATGTATTTGCAGACAGATTCACTAATCTGATTATTGCTGTTATGTACTGTCCCTTAGCTGACTCTCTGGCTGGTTTTCAGAGGCAATTAATTGCACAGGAGGAGACTGTCCATCCTGTCCTGAAGAGCAGACTTGAACCGTGTGCCTTCAGGATTGCAGTACAGCTTCTTGCCACTAGGCCACCGGTACTCCCCAATATAATTATAGTCATAAGAAAACTCTTTCTTTTACTGAACCTGGTTAAGGAGAAAATGCCTCAGAGCATTTAAAACACAATTCAAGGTCTATTTTTTAAAAAAAGAAAAATAAAATAAAAACCCAAAACAACAAAAAGACCCACTTAAAGTGTTCCAGCACAAATGTACCACCTAAAGTTCAAATTTAAATCCAAGAAGCAAACAGTGAGTGCTGATCATTGACATACGGACCCCTGACCAGTGTAGGGGCCGTGAACACGTCTGGCTCTGCAGACACACAGGTTCTGTCAGAATGACCCAGTGCTGCTGTTTCCACATGAAAGCGCTGTAGAAAACCCTGCAGTGATGACGGCTGTGGGAGGATGGATCAGGACGGATCTGAGTACTTCTGATTAAAATGTTTACACTAACATTGCTCTCATGACCTAGTGAGTAAGTGCAATGGCACACTACTTTCAATCTCTCACTTCACTAGTGTGGGCCAAAGAAATGATTGAGTTTTATGGCTTATTTCTGATTACAAGAACAAGAAACCCATTACTGCTGAGTCAGAACCTACTCAAAACTGACTCACCAGCAGGTTTTGAGAAGCTGTAAATGGCATGAGAGGAAAGTGCTCATTTTCTCTCCTGTGGAGCAGCTGGTAGATTTAAACTGCCAAGCCTTGAGTCAGAAGTGCAACTGCCTACCCACTAGGGTACCAGAGCAGTTGTTTGAACTCGTCTTTGAAATTCACGCAACAATCTTAATTTTATCTAAATAAGCTTAATTCCTATAAAATACTAGAAATACTTTCTGCTTACCTTGGTAAAGTTAAATGAACGAATAAAATAACTAATGAACTCTTCTCCATTTCCCATTTTCTTATAGTGAGATTGTCAGCATCTATTGGAAAATACAGAGTGTAGAAAAAATATCCCATTGTTTCACACATTCTTTTAAGTTTGGGTGAATAGTCCTGAAAAGAAATTAAAACATAAAAATGTACAACTTATTTCAGTATAGGTCCAGTGAATACCCTATCATACTCCTTTAAATATAAAATGTATACTTTAGAACAGTTTATTAGATATTTTCTAGATAAATTTTAAAATATTATATTTAAAACTTAAAGAAAATGTTTCCTGTAAAACAAATACATAATAGTTTAACATCTTGCCTTTGATAAAAAAGCTAAACAAATTGCTTTATTATAAACCTGAAAACAATCAGAGACTGTTAGGCTATTTGCACTAATATTTCTTTAGTTGTTAGTTTATGAGCAATTCTTGGTTTTACCACTTTAATAATTTTATTTCATTTCATTTTATTTTATTTTTTACCACTTTAAAACATAAAAATTAGTAGTTTTATATAGCAAAAACAATTTACAATGTATTTAGAATATATAAATGTTTTAGAATTTTGGTCTCAAACACCACAGGTTATGAAGGAATGAAGACTTTGTTGTTGTGATACACTATTGAGTCACCTGTAACTCATTATTATGAAAAAAAATGAGTCATTCTTTGCAACTGTTCCTAAGGAATAGTCTATATTCAATAAACGGGTAGGAGTTTTGGGTTTTAAAATAGCTTCTCCTTTTACCAAAATTAAGTAATACCACAAAGTCAAGTTAAGTGAATATATTAATCAACAACTGAGAAGTTATTAATTTTGCAAATATAGCACATGACACACAGATTTATTTTAAATTTCTTTAAAATGGTGGTTGGCAAACTTTTAGTCTGTAAAGGCCCAGACGGCAACTATTTTTTATGAAACAGCAGCTTAAAATCCTGGCTGTTCTGAATCGGGGCTCTGTGGCCCATGTGGTCCATGTCACAAACTTCTCTGATGTTGCAGTAAGAAGCAGACACAGACAATATACCCATAAACAGGGTAGCTATATTCTAGTAAGCACTAAAATGTGAATTTTCTATAATTTTTACAGCACAAAATATGACCTGTCTAATTTTTTATCCCGGCCATTGCAAGATGTAAAAGCTCATTGACCAGGCCACACAGTGACACGCAGACAGTTAGAATCTGCCACATTTGTTGACCCGTCAAGGGGACTTTCAGCATTGTTGTTGTTTTTGTGTACTGACACACAGCCGACCATCCGTTGGGTTTTCTGAGCCAGTAACCACATGGGAGAAGACTACTCATCTTTCTCTCAAGGAGCTGCTGGTGGATTTGAACTGGGAGCCTTTGGGATTGCAGTGCAGCTTTTTACCACTAGGCCACCAGAGCTCCCTAATTAAAATATTTAAAATTCTGTCAAGAACTCAGTCTTATAACAATCCAAAACAAATTCAAGCACAGAGATGGCCAATATTAAGCAGATACTCCCAGCAAGGATCTGAAGCACTGAGGAGAAAAAACATGCCACAAAACATTTCCAACACATAAAAGTCCAACAATTCTTATTTCCAGAACGTTAACTCCAAATAACATAAAACTCTCCTTGATTCACATGATCTTGTTTGTTTGTTTGTTTGTTTTTAAATGTACTGTTACAGGAAAAAGCTTTTCTCTTAAAAAACCAAGATGTTTCTTGTTCTTAAAGAAATGAAAGGTAGCAGGTTACAAACTATTTGGTTCAGTGTAATGGCATCCCGAGCCAGCTGTAATATGAACTTGTTTCTTATTCAAGAAACTCGTAAATGAATACAGCATTTGCCAAGATCTTCACCTTAAGGAAAAGCTCCACTTCAGGCTGGGTCTCGTCCGTGTAGATGAGGTAACACCTGACAGTGTTACTCCACAGGGAATGGGAGAACAAGGGTGTCACCTGTAACAAACTGGCCACAGCAACATCCCAGTCATCTGAAAATAAAGATGCTTTAAGGTCAGGAGAAAACCACCAGAAAACATCAGCCAGGATGACTCAAAAGGAGTTTGAGAAAACACATAGGTTTCACCAAATGAAATCAGATTCAAGAATTACAGATATCAATAATAACGTCATAGCGTCTAGAAGCTCAGGCGAGGAGTTGGCGGGTCCTCTCCCTCACTTTCTCCTCGCAGGTGGGAAAGAACATGCCACAAGTAGTCTTTTGGAGTACCAGTGGCTTTCACCCTCCAGAAATATCTGAAGAGGGTCTTTTGGTCATTCTGTATCTGAGGGGAGTCTCTGCCAAGCTGGCCATGGTTTCATCTAACCAGAAGTCTATATGCAGTCAAAAAGAATAGTTCCCCAAAGCTGGCTATATGGCAAGATCAAACATTTTAAAACCCACTTGACTATTTTAAAAGGGTAATTTGAAAACTATTTTTTAAAGAGTAGTAGGACTACCATTTAGGTCTACCAGGGATCCCAAAACCCTGACCAGATTCTAGAACCGCCTTGGACACCACATTATGTACAGAAAAATGGTAAAAATAGCCCATTGACTAACACTATGATACTACTACTTTACATTACAAGGCTTTTTTATTCTGCTCCTTAGCCTGCTCTAATCTTTATAACCACCAAAGAGAGAGAGGTAAAGACTAAAAGCAGTTTCTCAGTTAATCCAAGTTACACAGTGGCTGAGAAACACCAGAGACATCTGACCGGCAGCTCAGTCCCTGCAGCCTGACTGACCAGTCTGCCCCAGACCACGAAGCTTGGTGGAAGCTGTTGGTGTTGCTGGTCGAGTACGATGCATACAACCCTATGAAGAAGAGATCTGAACACTGTCCTATCCTGCAGCACCCTTATCATTCCTGACACATTTGAGTCCACTGCTGTGGTCAATGAGAATCCATCTCCCTAAGGGCCTTCCTCTCCTTCACTGACCCTCCACTTTTCCAAGCACGATGCCTTTCTCCAAGGAACAGCCTCTTCTAATGCAGAGTCAGGTCAAGGAGCCAACTAAGAAAACACCACGCGTTACCTCTGTTAACGTTGGCAAAGGGTCCTTCCACGTCTATGGAACTGTGGGCGAACTCGGGGCCTCGGAAGGACTGCTGAAGCTGCATTATGCTCCCCATGGAGGGCTCACTGCCCAGGACTCCGCCGGGCCAGTATTCACACTGGGTTCCCACAGCTAAAGCAAGGAATTGGATCTTGTTAGGATGAAGTCAGTAAGTGGTCAAATGCTTATCCCGTGATCTGAACAAGAGCTCTCATTTTTAAAAGCACGAGAATACTATTAATGCAACAAAATTAAAACTTTAAGGGTCTGAAATGATTTTGCTGGTTAACAGAATTACAGCTGTAAACTCTAATTCCAAGGAGGGTTTTGAAGAAAGATATTAAAAACAAGAATGAATAAAATATAGAAATTAAAATAGAGAGAAGTTAAAAAATTCCCACCAGCTGCAAAAATTATACAAAGCGCGCTAAACTGTGCAGTTTAGGCCCCCGCTGAGCTGTTCTGACTGACTCTATGTACAACTGTCCGGTCCACCCTTACGAATGCTGCTAGGCTCTGGCCGCTGCTGCAGCCACTGTGTGGACCCAAGTCCTCAGTCCTCCTCTACATTGCTGTGTGGTGCTCTTTGAGAACTGCCCTCACAATTGAAATCCCTTCCAATTGCAGCTTTTCCTCCATCATATTGCCTGTTAGTGCAGCAGTGAGGATTTTCCCCCCTTGATGTTGAGATGTAACCCATAATGAAGGTTGTGCAGTCTTTGATCTTCTGGAGCAAGTGCTTCGAGTCCTCTTCACCTTCAGAAAGCACATTTGCTTCATCCACATTGTACACACTGTTGATGAATCTTTGAATCCTGATCCCCTATTCTTCTCCCTGTGACTGAGCTTCTCGGATGATTTGTGCAACACACTCACTGGATGAATTAGGTGCACATCTTTCTGAATTTTAAATCATGCATTATCTCCATGTTACTTTCAAACAACTGTGTTTCTTGGTGAATTTGTAAGTTTCGCAGGCACATAATGAAGTGACCTGGAATTCCCATTCTTTGCAATGTTATTCATAATTTATTATGATCTACACAGTCAAATGCCTGTGTGGTCAATAAAACACAAGTAAACATCTTTCTGGTATTCTCTGCTTTCAGCCAATATCATCTGACATCAGTAATGATATATTCCTTGTGCCACAGTCTTTCTTCTGCATCCAATCCGAATTTCTGGAAGTCCTCCACTGACGGGCTGCTCCAGATGTTTTTTATAATCTTCAGGAAGATTTTACTTGCACGTGACATTAATGATGCCAGTGTTGTTGCGTGCCATTAAGTCGCATGAGACTCATAGCAACTCTATGTACAATAGCTCTGAACCCTGCCTTATGCTGAGCCAGTCTCACTGTCTCCTACACGCCTACTCCCATTACCCTAGTTACTGTGTCTATTCATCTCACCTGGGGTCTTCCTCTCCTGTTCTGTCAATTTCTGCATTCTGTCTGTTTACCATTTTTGGGAATGGAATGGGAAGAAATATGGATCTTTTCCAGTTAGTTGGCCGAGCAGCTGTCTTCCAATTTCTTGGTATAGATGAGGGTGCATGTGTAAGGCTGCATCTGTTTTGTTGAATCACCTCAACTGGTATTAGGCCAATTCCCAGAGCCTGTTTTTTGCCAATACCTTCAGAACAGCATGGGCATCTTCCTTCAGCACTGATTCTTGAACACATGCTGCTTCCTGAAGTGGTTCCATCTTCACTCATTCTGTCCGTGAGTGCAGATCGCTCCCACCTTCTTTTGATGTTCCTGCACTGTTCACTACTGTGCCCACTGAACGCTTCATTATCACCTCTCAAGGTCTGACTTCCTTCTTCAATTCCTGCAGTGTGAGAAATGTCAACATGTTATTCTCTTTTGTTTCTCAAACTCCAGGTCTTTCCGCGTTCTGCCACGTTTTGCTTGTTTTCTAGAGCTATCTCTGAAGTCTTCTGTCTAGCTCTCTTATCTCATCATTTCTTTAATTCATGTTTCCCTGAAGAGCAAGTTTCAGAGTCTCTTCCAAAATCCATTTTAATCTTTTCTTTCTTTCTAATGGCCATTTGCTTCAGTCATGTATGATGTCCTTATGTCCTTCAGCAACTCTAAAAGAAATGTCATAAATTATTTTCAGTCTTCCTTATTTAATATACAGGTTTCTCCTGTATATGAGGAAACTGCAAATATCATGGTCAGGTACACCTTAGTCCTGAAGGTGACCTCCTAGCTCTTTGGCACTTTAAAGGGGCCTTTTGCTGTACATTTGTCCAGTGCAACCCACTGTCTTATTTCTTTACTGCTGCTTTCATGGGAGCTGACTAGGATCTAAGTAAAGTGAGATCCTTCACAACTCCAACATTTTCTTCATTTAATATGGTTTTGGTACCATCCAGTATGAAGACTTCTGCTTTCTTCAGTTTGTTGTTGTGTACTGTCGAGTCAGAACTGACCTGTAGCTGACCATCCGGCAAGTTTTCAGAGGCAGTTAATTACTTGGGAGGAGAGTGCCCATATCTCTCTTGTGGAGCAGCTTGGGGACTTGAACCATATGCTTTTGGGATTACAGCACAGCTTCTTACCATTGATAACAATTTTCAAGGAGAGAACTTAAAATTTTATTAACACACCAGTAATTAATGTTTACAATTCATTAAGAGGCAGATTCTTTGTGGCAGCGATAGAGTCTTTTTAATACCCTGTAGCAACAGGAGTGATGTCTGAATTAGTAACTGCCCATGAATACGCTGATGAGTCTTCACAAATTATACAGCACGGTTCCCTAGCTCCTAGCCCACCTACGAGTAACCTGCTGTCTGGGCTACATCTGTGACTGTGATCTGGACCACAGTCATCTTTGAACCAGAGTGGGTTTAAACCAAATTATGGGGCAGAAGGAGCTTGGAGGGGAGCACGCATGAGGCCAGGACACTGAAACGACGAGAGGAAGCGCTGTGCCAACGTGGCAAGACTGAAACGGGCACTCAGGTTCCCACTGGCACAAGAACCATTTTCTCAGTCAGTAAGAACACATAAAATTTTTTTTAAAGTTTGTTTTAAATTGACCCAGGACGCTGGTCAGATTCCAATGGCACTAACGTACAAATTAAAAGGTAATTGTCAGGCTTCTTATTTCACACCACTGGTTTGTAAACACACAACTACAGTTCTTTATAAATGGGAAAATGACCCACTTTCCCTTCCATTTAAAAGTAGAAGCCCCCTCCTTATCTTTTCTCAGTGCTAGCCATACTTTTTTAGTATTTTCAGCAAACATGGGAAGCCCTTGCATTATGTAATTTTTTCTTTCTTCTAGGAAAAAGATTTATTTTATATATTTTGATTATAAAATAAAAACTCTTTTAATAGTTCAAAGGACTGCAGTGAAAACCTCTTAACAAAATATTACAAAGATTAAATATAAGAGTTAAAAAATATACCATCATGGGCAAAAATAATAAATTTCCATTGGACACATGCCTATCTGATTAATACCAACACTGTCCAATCTTCCCAGGTACAACCATGGGCAAGGATCCCTGGTGGTACAGTGGCTAAGCACTTGGCTGTCAATCACAGGGCTGGTGGTTCAAATCCTCCAGCTGCTCTGCAGGGAATGGACTGGCAGTCTGCTTCTGTAAGACTGCTGTAGAAACCCTGTGAGGGGTTGGTCCATCTCTGAGCTGCTCCGAGTAGAGATCCACTTTCAAGAAGTGGGTATAGTTGTGGCCAGTGGGGTCTGAGCAGAGGTGACCTGTGATCTCCAACACAAAACCTCCAAGGAAAGGAGGGCGTTCTCCACCTTCCTCCTTCCCGAGGAGAAGTGAATATGAAGACAGGAGCTGGTGCGGCCGTCAACAACCAGAGACACAGTCATGAGCTAAGGATGGGGTGCAGCCGTCAACAACCAAAGTCATGAGCTAAGGATGAGGGTGTAGTCCTCAACAACCAGAGACACAGCTATGAGCTAAGGATGGGGTGCAGCCATCAATAACCAGAGACACAGTCATGAGCTAAGGATGGGGTGCGATCATCAACAACCAGAGAGAGTTATCAGCTAAGTAAGGATGGGGTGCAGCCATCAACAACCAAAGTCATGAGATGAGGGTGTAGCCGTCAACAATCAGAGATACAGCCATGATCTAAGGATGGCAAAGGGCAAGATAAAGGGCTACAGACCCCAAACAATCCCACATATTTCCTGGAACTGAGGTACCACAACAGCAGAGAGAAGGGAGGAGGAAAAGGAGGAGAGAGAAGAGAAGACAGGCTTCTTTTTTAAGAGCAGTGGACCCACCAAGCTACAGAGACCAGGGACTACAGAGATCAGGGAATGGGATCCACGAAGATTCAAGCTGGTTCTACAAGAGTTCCACCACAGGCTAACACACTTTCCACAAACCCCACATACCAGTGACATCTGTGCAGTTGTCATCGGAATCTGAGTCCCCAGGGTCAAACACCTGGATGCCCTGGGCCTGTAGCCTCTGCAGTTTGCTCTCCAGCTCTCGCTTGGCCCTCAGTAAGTCCTGAATTTCATTTTCCTTGGTTTCCCTAAAAATCTTTAAAGAGAAGAATGTTAATTTTGAAACCTTTTCTCATAGCTAAAAAGTTATGTCATCACCTTTTAAAGAACAAGTCCTTCACACATAACCAAAACAGCATTCACTTGTTCCTTCCTGTTTTTTAGAAGATGAGTAATCCCAGTTCCTCTTACTATTTCACAAGGGAAACCCACTAGGACTGCAGTGAACCATGGTGAAGGACTCCACAGCAGTTATTAAATCTGTCCCTCCCACTCCTGCCAGCAGGCATTCCCACACAAGACATCTCCAAGCACCCCCAAATCTCTCCTCCCCGCAGATAAACACTCACCTTCCTTTCCCAATCCCTACTTAAATGCTTCTTTTTATACCATTTTTTTGAAACGCTTCTGCTGCAGATTATCCAAAAGTGACTGGAGAAGTACATCAACAGAGAAATGCCAGATGTGCAGGCTGGTTTTAGATGAGGCCATGATACCAGGGATATTATAACTAATGTTAGATGGATCTTGGCTG
>NW_006400177.1:537972-539247 GCF_000299155.1 Elephantulus edwardii
AGGTAGCATAGTGGAGTGGACTTGGGGTGGAGGGTTGTATAACAATGAAAGAATTTTTCTTTTACTTCTCAAAGAGAAGAGCAAACTGGGAGGGGAGAAGAGTGCATAGGGAGAAAAAGGCAACAAGGAATATATGGAAATCCAAAGTCTCTGTAAACATTCATTAAAATGAATAAAAAAAATACTATTTTTCACTGGGTTGGTAGAAGAAGATTACATCTGTGTTTGCTCAGAGATTACCATGTGGGTCCTACGTGTATCTCCTGCCTAGTTCCCCAAGTACAAATCATAGGTATGGATTAATAAATTACAAATTGGTGGGACTTCTGGGTGATGCAATGTAATTAAATGCTAATTATTATGTGTATTAGCCGTTTCAGCTTACTTGTTGTGTGCTGGGTAGAGATCAGTCTTTCTTTTTATGTGCCTATGGGAGATAAAAAATGTGACAAAACTGCATATATAATTTTTATTTTATGGGAAAAATGAATTATCTTTAAGATTATCTTCCAAAGAAAATATGCCAATCAGAACAAATTCACCAACGCTGTCTGCACTGCCCCAGGGACATTGAAGAAGTTCTGAGTTTAAGAAGCCAGTGCTTCGATTCAGAGGGCACTGACTTCAAACATAAACAACAACCTCCTTCAAAAGGTTTACTTTTTATCCTGAAATCCAGTTTAGCGCAACAGCCAACACTGTCTCTTTTTCCAAAGCAATAGTTTTGTGTTTGTAAAACAACAAGAAAGAAATTATCAGACCTTATTGTTTGTTATTTTCCGTGATCATCTAGTTTGTTTCTTACTCAAAGCTACTTTATGTACAAGCTGGAATATTGTTGCATCCTGCAGCGTCCTTCCAGTATTGCCGGCTTGGAACTCATTGGCGCTAGCAATCCATCATGTTGAGGGTCTTTCTTTTATTGCTCGTCTTTTTAACGTAATTGTCCTTCCTGATGTTGTTGTTAATGTGCCATTGAGTCACTTGCGACTCATAACGACCCTATGTATAACAACCCTAAACTCTGCTCTGTCCTATGCCAGTCGCACTCTCTCTGACATTCCCATCTTGATTACCTCAGTCACTGAATCAATCCACCTCATAGAGGGCCTTCCCCTCCAGTGCTGTTCCTCCACCCTCCCAAGCATGATGTCCCTCTCCAAGGACGGGTCCCTCCTTACAACATGTCCAAAGTATGTTAGACAGAGCCTCAGAATCCTAGCCTTCAAGGAACAGCCCAGTTTAACCCTTTCCAGGATGATTCTGTTTGTTTTC
>NW_006400177.1:539347-548202 GCF_000299155.1 Elephantulus edwardii
GTCTGACATACTTTGGGCATGTTGCAAAGAGGGACCAGTCCTTGGAGAGGGACATCATGCTTGGAAGGGTGGAGGGACAGAGAAAGAGAGGGAGACTATTGATGAGTGGATTGATTTAGTGACTAGGTTAATGAGGGTAGGTGCGTCAGAGACAGTCAAGTTGGCACAATATAGAGCAGGTTTCAAAGCTATTGTACACAGGGTCTCTATGAGTCACAAGCAACTTGATGGCACATAACAACAACAACAAAGAAAAGAAAAAAAAGCAAAACATACTCTTTCTCAGGATCCCAAAAGGCCTAAGTGATCTGTTTTTATTTATTCTTGGCAGTTTCTCTCAGAGGTGCAAGCAGTTTGTACTTGTTCCCAGGGAGGTTTGGTGGCCTAGTGGGTAAAGAGCTGTGCTTGCCAACCCAAAGGTAGGCAGCTGGAATTCCCCAGGTGCTCTGAGAGAGAAGGACAGGCAGTCTCCTTCCATGAGATTTAGTGCCTGAAAACCCACTGAGGGTCAGCTGTGGGTTGGCTGTGACTTGACAGCACACACCACCACCACCAATTAGCCTAAAGCTCGCCCTCCCATGAGAGAGGCTTGGCGATCTGCTTCTGTCAAAATCACAGCCAAGAAAACCCTGGACAGGAAGTTCCGTCTGTGATATATGAGCTCCCAGAACTCCTGATTCCCTGATAGCAACAGGAGAACACCTCTAACGTGTGATTCTTCACAGTTAGCTGAACTTCCACGAATGCGTTCTTATTCCTGTCACTTTGGGGTGGAAAAGGCCTTACCTTGAATTGTCTTTTAACTTTATCTCGATCACGCTCAAACGTAGCAGCTCTCTCCATTGCCTGGTATTTGGCTTCTAAAGCACTTTCCTTCTCCCGAAGTATCTTCTGATATGTTTTCTGAAGTGCCTGGAACAATCTGTCATGTTATTTTCCTAACAAAAGCAATCTCCCTCCCAAAGTTCACTTCATCTCACATGTATAGTACGAATTTAACCCTAACCCTAACCTTAGAACTTTCACCAATTTCACCAATTAGCAAGAACTGCATTTTGCCATTTTCTTCAAACAAGATGGGGGGGGGGGGTTGGAAAGGAAACATATTTGAAGAGCACAACAATGAAGACATTTCCACATTAAATTTTCAATAAAATGCTTTCTCCATCTCTAAAAGAACAAAACTGACAATTTGCAAGGCTTCATGTAAGGAACGATGACTTCTGCAAATCTACCTGTTTGTTCCTTGGTTCTACATCTTAACCGTCATGTTATCCCTGGAAGACTTCCACATCTCATTCAATGCAGGCCTTCAGGGAAATGTTTGACTAACAGAATTAAGAAGTCTAAGATTTTGCCTGCTCCCAAGAAGACTGACCGCCTTGGAGACTTAGTGGAGAGCTACTGGGGTCAGAGTGGACTTGAGTGAGCCTGACTTTTAGGGGGAGGGGGAGTTGGTATGTGAGAAAGAAACCAGCTGATCTACGTTCAAGATAAGGACTGAAAACAGGCATCATCAGGGCTGTGACATTTGTCAACTCTCATGGCCCTGCTCAGTCCAGCCTCTTTTCCCACTTGCCATCTTAGAGTTAGCTCCAATGGTCCATGAGAAGGGACGTGGCTGGTCCCTTGGTTACGGCAGTGCTTTGCACACATGAGACAGCTGAAAAGCATACAGGCAAATGTACCAAGTCTACCCAAGAGAAAATTTCACAGAACAGAGGGACTGCTGAGAAATGTTTTCTAGTGACCCTGTGAACAACAGATCTGAACCTTGCCCCTTCCTGCACTCTCCACACCATTTCTGATGCACTTGAGCAGTCACTATGTCAATCCAGCTTGTTGAGGGTTCCCCTCTCTCTCTGACCCTCACCTTTTCCCAGTATGATGTCTTTTCCCAAGGAATAGTCCCTCCCGACAACATGCTCAAATTTGCATTGGGAAATATTTTATAATGGACTTTTCCCTTCAAAGTGCTAAAGAGTAAGACTGTCTAAAGATTAAGTGGATCTGATTCAAATCACAGCTTTTCCAATTGCTTCCTATGTATCTGAAAGCTGCACAATAAATAAAGATGACAGAAGAATCAATGCCTTTGAATTGTCGTGTTGGAGAAGAGTACTGAATATCCCATGGTCTCTCAAAAGAACAAACAAGTCTGTCTTGGAGGAAGTTCAATAAGGTTGCTCCTTAGAGGCAAAGATGGTGAAAATTCATCTCACATACTTTGGGTATCTTCCTAGGTAAAAGGGCTAATGATATAACAATCTTGGTATCAGCACTAAAGAAAGCAAAAGACGTTTTGCACTGGGAAATTATGCTGTAAAGGAAGGATGTCTCCAAAGTGCTTATGAGCAATGATGTCAGTTTAAAGACTAAGGTGTTTCTGATCTAAGGCAGTCTTCTCAATCACCTGCTGTGCATCTGAAAGTTGGACAATGACTAAGGATGACAGAAGAAGAAACGATGTCTTTGAATTGCGGTGCTGGGGAATAAATAGTCCATGGACGGGCAAAAGAACAATCAGGTCTGCCTTGGAGAAAGTACAAAGGATGATAAAGCTTCATCGCACACATTTTAGGCTTGTTGTCAGGAAGAACCAGTCCTTAGAACAGGACATTATTCTTGGAGAGATAGAGGGTCAGCCGAAGAGAGGAAGATCCTGTACAAGATGGACTGATACAGTAAATATAACAGTTGTTGTTATGTGCCGTTGAGTTGCTTGTGACTCACAGTGACCCTATGTACAGCATCCCTATACCCTGCTCTATCTTGTGCCAATCTCACTGTCTCTGACATACCTACTCCCATTACCCCAATCATTGAATCAATCCACCTCATTGAGGGTCTTCTCCTGCGCTGTCCCTCCACCCTCCCAAGCATGATGTCCCTCCCCAAGGACTGGTCCCTCCTTGCAACATGTCCAAAGCATGGCAGACAAAGCTTCAGAATCCTTGCCTCCAGGGAGCAGCCTGGTTTCACCCTCTCCAGGGTGAACCTGTTTGTTGTCCTAGCCGTCCATGGTATATTCTATACTCTTCTCCAGCATCACACACAAAGGCATCAATTCTTCTATCATCCCTAGTCACTGTCCTAGTCTCTGTAACAGTAGGCTGAATAAAATATGTCTAAGATGAAGAGGATGGCACAAGACAGGCCAAGTTTAAGATCTGTGGTTTTTAGGGTCGTTGTGAGTCACAGTTGCTTTGACAGCTCCTAACAACAATGATGAGTAAAAATAAAAGACTCTGTGATTTGAAGAATACCAACTGTAGAGGGAAGAAGAATTTTCTTTTAGAAAAATCAGGCACAGGATTAATTCAATTCCCAGTGCAGGGAACCCAGAACTCCACAACCACCTGGACAAGCCCAGAACTGATGGAGGACCAGGACCAGGAACCTCAGTGACAGAAAAGTAACCTTGATTTTAAACAACACAGGAAAGAACTGCCTTTTGTGCACAGGAATCTAATGGATTAAACAGGG
Organism: Elephantulus edwardii; assembly: GCF_000299155.1. Lineage (NCBI taxonomy): Eukaryota > Metazoa > Chordata > Mammalia > Macroscelidea > Macroscelididae > Elephantulus > Elephantulus edwardii. The sequence continues at coordinate 542,834 of NW_006400177.1, forward strand.
AGACTCCCAAGGTCAGTAGTTGTGGTGAAGACCAGCAGGCTCCAGAAGCTTTTAGAAGAATCTGGTCCCCGACCTGGAGGCAAGGTGGGTGACATTCCAGGAAGGGTGTGCAGGGCTGCCTACACAGAGCGATCCCCAGCCGTGTGCATGCCTGGGGCGGGTGGGGGTGTGTGTATGTCGTGGAATCCTGGGGGTTCAAGGAGACCCTGGATTGACAGTTCTGAGGAGAGGGACCTTCTGGGGCTCACAGCTTCCCGAAGAGCCCCAGGCATGTGCATGCCTGGGGGGACTCTGGAGCGCATGAATACTCTGGGGCTCACAGTTTTGAGAAAAGAGACCCTGAGCCATGCAGGGGCGGGGGAGGCTTTCAGGGCACACAGAAATTAGGGCTCACAGCTTTGAGGAGAGGGGCCCTGAGCCGTGTGTGCGCTTGGGAGGGACCGTGGGGGCACACAGACTCTGCGGCTCATAGCTTTGAGGAGAGGGGCCCTGAAATGTGTGCATCGCTGGGGTGGGGGGACTATTGGGACACACAGAAGTCCTGGGGCACACAACTCCCGGGAGAGGGACCCTAAACCACGTGTGCACCTGGGGAGTCTCTCGGGGCGCACAGCTCCGAGGAGAGGGGACCCGAGGTGTGAGCGTGCCAGAGAGGACTCTCAAGGCGCACGGAGGCCCTGGGATGCACAGCTCCGAGAGGAACCCCCCACATGTCCCCGGGGAGACCCTCGGGGCGCACAGCGCTGAAGAGTCCAAGGCAAAACCCCAGAAGAGACGGGGTGGGCGGGCGCACAGCCCAGGAGGAGGCTGACCCAGAAGCACCGTGGGCCCCGCCGAGACCACAGGGCCGCCGGGAGAGCGAGGCCGGGCCCGGCCAGCCGTCTCAACGTACCTGCAGCTCGGCCCGCAGCCGCTTGTTTTCGGTGTCCAGCTTGGCCTCGCGGCGGCCCATGGACAACAGCTCCTGGTTCTTGCTGACCCGGAAGATGTCGTACTCCTTCTTGAGGCGCTCGTACTCGGCCGCCGCGTACTCCAGCTCGGGCACCGCCGAGCCCGTGGACTTAAAGCTGGCGCCCAGCAGCCCGCCGCCCGCGCCTCGGGGCAGCGACCCGGGCCCGGCCGCCCCCGCGCCCCGGCGGAACGAGCTGCGCAACAAGCGGGCCTTGGGCTTCACCTCCACCGGGATCTCGCAGGCCTCGCCGCCGCCCGCCCCGTACGTGTCCTCGATCACCTCCCCGCCGGCCGGGCTCACGAGTGAGGACGCGGTGCCCATTGCGCGCAAGGATGTGACTGCCGTGGACACGGAGGGGGCGGTCCTACAACGAGGAGCGGGGCGGTGCCACAGGGAGGGCCTGGGAAGGGGGTGGAGCCACGGCGAGGGGCGGAGTCACCGCGAGGAGTGGGGCGGTGCCGTAGGGAGGGCCCGAACAGGGGGTGGAGCCACAGTAAGGGGCGGAGTCACCGCGAGGAGTGGGGCGGTGCCGTAGGGAGGGCCCGAACAGGGGGTGGAGCCACAGCTAGGAGAGGGGCGGAGCCACCACGAGGGACGAGGGCCACAGTGGAAGGGGCGTGGCCACAGTGAGCCCGTGCTCTTGGCGCTTGAGGAGAGCGGCTGGTAAGGGTGGGTCGTGGTCATTTGAAGGGGGGAAGTGAGCTGGCGACAGAGCAGGTCCTGGAATGTGGAGGAGGCCGAAGGAAGGGTTCAGTCAGTTGAGTGAGGATAAACGAAAGGAACAGGGCAACTGGGCATGGAAACCTGGTATGTAAGTGGGTGGAGCGAGCCCGGGTGGGCTGTGGGCCGAGGGCTGAGGTAAATGCGTGTGGTGGAGGTTGAAGGGTTAGGGGGGTAGGAGGGTGCTGGTGAGCGGGTGAGTGAGTGGGTGAGGCGAGTGCCAACGAGCGGGCACATGCTGGTGGGCGGGGCGAACGCGAGTGGGCGTGGTACATGCTGGTGGGCGGGGCGAACGCGAGTGGGCGTGGCACATGCTGGTGGGAGGGGCGAACGCGAGTGGGCGGGGTGAGCGCAGTGAGTTGGGGGAGGAGGAAAGGACAGTGGCACGTGGGCGTGGGCTCGTGCCTGTGTGCAGTCTGCACTTGGAGTTGCTGGGAGATGCAGTCCTTTAGGCCTAAGGGGGGCCACTGCACTGCCGCAGGGAATCCACGTTCTCAGCCCCAAGCCCGCTGAGAATGCAGGCTTTCCGGCTGGGAGACACCCTCTCTTTACTACCTGCCTCCAAGTAGTGAGTTGTCTTTCCCCACACTCATGAGAGCTTTTTCGAGGAGCTTGATAACCGGTGCTGTAATCCTCTGCCTATCTCACCAGCATGCATGCGGCTCCCTGAGGAAATTCTCCTCTTTGCAGCGCTGAGACGCATCCTCCATCGTCCTCATTCAGCCCTCTCTCTCCTGTCACAGGTGAGCGTACGCATGTATGAGGCTGACCTTGGCTACGGTTCTGTGCTTCAATCTCAGAGACAGACATGACATTGCTAGTGGTTATACAGCCCCTAAGAAAGACCACCATAACAGGCCTTGGCATAACAGACTTTTTTAATTGGAATTGCTACAACCACTAAGAGTCTTTGAAGAGGAAGACTCGTGAGAGAAGGACGGTATTCTAATATGCATTAAACCCGCCATCCTTCTCCCAGGTTTAGTCTGGTTTAGTTCTCTAGTTTTCTAAAGCCTCTTGCCTCGAGGCTTATAAGTATGACTGGAATTTAAAGAACCTAATCTGATTAGGCATATGAGTTAACGTTTACACCACTAGAGGCCAGGACAACTCAAGGAAAAAATACATCTGCCTGACGGCTGCTGTGCACCTTTGCTTTGGATCGACCCGTAGCTGAACATATGGTGGGTTTCCAGAAGCTGTAAATTGCCAGGGAGGAGCTTGCTCATCTTTCTCTGGTGAAGCAGCTGGTGAACTCGACCTGTGGACTTGTGGGATCACAGCACAACTCCTTATGAGCAGGCCACCAGAATTCCCTGATTTGACTGGTAATTTGTGTAAAAACAAAGAATGGCCAATACATCCTCTTTCTCATATGATGAGGAATGTGGAAAGTTCAGGCCAAGGGCTGTTTGAGCACAGAGATAATCTCCACTCGTTCATTTCCATCACAGGTAAGATGCCATGCTGAGACAAGGAGAGGACAGAGCTTGCAAACCTTGTCTGTAAATGATTAGAAAGTAAGTTCCTTCTTCTCTGCAGGCATATATATGATCTCCATTGAAACTATTCCATTTTACCACTGTTGCATAAAGCAGTTACAGATGATATGTAAGCTAATGAGCATGACTGTGTGTCCCAATAAATCTTTATTAATAAAAATAAGCAGCTGGCCAAGTCTCCCCTGAAGGTGGTAATTTGCTGACCCCAGAACTGGAGGAATAGTGCACAAACCTGAGTGATTTTCAGTATGACCTGGAAAGCTTCTTAAAATTTTAGTTGTGGACTCTTAAGATTTACGGAATCAAAATGTCTGTGAGTGAGACCAGAATCCACAATTGGAAAGCAACCTAATTTAGAAACATTGTTGTTACCAAGTCAGCTCCCAACTCTTGTTAACACTTACCAGGTCAGCTTCCATGCATGTTCGGCAGGGTAGGGCCACTGCAATTCATCTTCAGAAGTCATTCACCAGGCCTCACCTCTGCTCTGTCCAGCCACCCACTAGTCAGGAAGTTTTAGTGGAACCTATGGAGCATCTCATTGGTGTACAGAGGGGTGCACTCTGATGACTTGCACTTGCCAGAACTGGAACTTGTCTCTCCCTCCCAAAGGTCAGATTTCTACCAAAGTTAACTACTCTTTTAAGGAACTCTGTGCTTTCCCTTGGCAGATACTGAAAAAGATTAATTAACTGGCAGATACTGAAAAAGATTCATATGTAAAACTTAACCCTATGGATAGAAGGGCTCATACCTATGGAAACTTTGGTCTAGGGTTGTGTTTAATGCAGCCCAGTTAGCCCATCTTTACTGATACAGGGAATACAATGAATTTGAACAAGGAAGAAGAGATTGAGGAAAGAGAAAAAAAAGGAGAAATGAACGAGATTAGAAAGATCATAGGATGTGTGTATGGATACAATATGCCCTATAAATACCCTAAATCTCCAATAAATTTACAAACTTACAAAAAACTTGCTGGATTAGAATTGTTTTTCAGGAATTGGTGAAGGGGGGACAGTTGGTGTCTCACTGGGTACTTTTCTTATTTCTCATTGCTGTCGAGTCTAAACCAATTCATAGCTGACCCTCCTGTGGATTTCAGAGGCTATAAATTACACAGGAGAAGATTGCCTATTTTGGTGGTTACCTAAGCTGTGCAAAGACAGCAAACAGACATAGTGGTCAAGGTAGGCAGGAAGAAGATTCTAAATATGATGTGCTGATTTCTCATCCAGTGTGCTCTCTGCAGATGGGGCTCCTCTGGCCTGCTTCGCCTTGGACTGGGCAAATTGATAGACTAACAGAAGACCATGCTTTTAAAAGTATCATAGTGGATTTAGTTACAAATATGATAAAAAAATGATAAATATATTTATCTGTGCTGCCATATATAGGATAACGCATACTACACATTAGATTTTGAACAATAAAACAGCTGCTTATTTCTGGAGCAGAAGCAGCATGTGAGAAACAAGACACTGGTTGATTTCTTACTTTCTGAGAAATGCCCCTTGGTTTCTTAAGTTCAGAGCTTCTGTCCTCTGTCCCTCTTCCCTCCCTCCCTCCATCTCCACTTCCACTTCATCTATAAAGGTGCCCTCCACTGATTGTGACTCATTGCACCCTAGAGAAGAACAGGGCCTTATCCCACAGGGTTTACAGGACACCAATCTTCATGGAGTGAGGAGCCTGGTGGCTTAGTGAACCAAAAGACAGGGAGAAGTTCAGATCCATCTCAGAAGCCCAGTGGACCATGGGTCAGAATCAGCTCCGTGGCAGTGTAGTTTTGTTTTGGTTTTAATGGCCTTATCTTTCTTCTGTGGAGAAAGCTGGTTGGTTTGAACTTCTAACCTTTGGCTTAGCAACAGAGCATTTTAACCACTGTGCAATGAGGGCTCCCTTGTATGAGATCACCCATCCCAAACTAGGGAGCCAGTATGCACCGTAGATTCTTATGTCAGCTGTCACTTTTCATCCATGCTCACTCCTCATTCTGGGAAGCAGAGGAGCCAGGTTTGACCATTTCTTAAAAGAGGGAAGAGAACTCTTCCCTACTGTGTAAATCAGAGAAAGGATGTCTGCCTCAGAGGAGAGGATCACTGTAGTATGAAGAGGAAAAAAAATTTACAAGTAACATCTGGATAAAAATGAGAGGTTTCAGATTGTATGTTGTTGCTGTTGTTATGTGCCGT
>NW_006400177.1:554257-564602 GCF_000299155.1 Elephantulus edwardii
AGCTACAATATCCCTAGTACTATGACCCCTTCTAAACCCAGCTTGGACTTCTGGCAGTTCTCTGCTGATGTGCTATTCCAGTCGTTTGTTGCTGTTTGGCCAGTTGTGAGAATTTTGGTTTTATTTATGTTGTTGTATAATCCATATAGAAAATGTGGTGTTTGATCTTTATTTACATGTTCTTTAGTTCCTTTTTACTTTGCATCCACAATGTTGTGTCATCTATTTATCACAGGTTGTTAATGAGCCTTCCTCAAATCCTAATGTTATGTTCTCCTTGACATAGTCTAGCTTTGATTATTTGTTCATCGTTCAGATTAAATAAGTCCAGTGAGAGAATTCACGCCTGATGCACACCTTTCTTCATTTAAAAACCTGTAGTACTTGTACTCTAACAGCTCCTTCTTGGTGTTTGTTCAGGTTCTGTATGAGCCCATTAGATGTTTTGGAATTTCCATTTTTCACAAAGTTATCCATAATTCATTATGACCCCCATAGTCAAATGTATTTGCCTAATTAATAAAACAGAGGTAAACATCTCTCTGGTATGCTTTGCTTTCAGCTAGGCTACAGCTGACATAGGCAGTGATAGCACTCCTTCCAGATCCTCTTCCGAGGGAAGCGTGACTTTCTGGCAGTTCCTTTTCAGTACACTCTGTAAGTGTTTCAATTGGCAGACTTTTTTTTGTATGTGATACTGTTGGCATTACTCTGTCATTTTCATGTTTTGTTGGAATACCTTACTTGGGATGAGCAGAAAGTTTTCTGTCTTCCAGTTGCTTGGTCAGGTAGCTGTCTTGGCATATTTTTTTGGCATAGACAAGCGGGCACTTTTATGTTGCATCTCTTTGTTAATATACTTTGATTGCTTTTCCATCCATTCTTGAAAACTTGGCTTTTGCCCATGCCTTCAGTGCAGCGTGGACTTCTTCATTCAATACTATATGCTCTTGATTAAATGCTACCTCATGAAATAGTTGGAAATCAATTCTTTTTGTAGAGCGACTATATATTCCTTCCACCTTCTTTTGAGAATTCCTGAATTAGTGCATATTTCACCAACAGAATGCCTGAATATGGCAACTGAAGGCTTGGCTTTTTCTTCGGTTCTTTAAGCCTGAGTCATGCTGAGCATATCTTCCTTTCTTAGCTGTCTAACTCAAGTCTTTGTAGGTCTCGTTATAATACTTGACTTTGTTTTCTCGAGCTACCCTTTGAACACTAATGTTCAACTCTTTTCCTTCATTATTTTTTCCATTTACGTACTTTTTTGTTCAAGGCTAGCTTTCGGAATATCTTCTGACATTCATTTGGTCTTTTTCGTCTTTCTCTTTTAATGATCTTTTGCTTTCTTCATGCATTATGTTGCTGGTGTTATCTGGCAGCTAATCTAACCTTTGACCATCAGTGTCTATTCCTGAGATGGTCTTCACGTTCAAGCAGGATATATCCAATGTATTCATTTGGCTTCTGTGGACTTGATTTCATTTTCTTCAGCTACAACTTGAACTTGCATAGAAACCATTGGTGGTCTGTTCTGCATTTGGACTCTGGAGCTTCTCCAGTGTCTCTTTCCACAGATGCAGTCAGTTTGATTTCTGTGAATTCCTTCTGGGGAGGTTCATATGTGCAGTCACCAGTTACCTTGTTCAAAAGAAAATTCACAATAAGTCATTGATAATGCAGAATTCTCTCAGGCAGCCTCCTGAATGAAGGCCATATTGTCCACTGCTGCCCCGTCTTCTTCATTTCCAGTCATCAGTAATGAAGTGCTCTTTGTTGACTGTTGATCAACTTCAGGCTGTATAAGCTGGTAAACATATCCCATTTTTTCCATCCTTGGTAAGAGTAGTTGCAACATAAATTTGAATAGTATTATTAGACTTATCTGGTCTTCCTCTTAAAAATATGGATATTACCCTTTGACTGAAAGCATTGTATTTCAAGATAGATTTTTAATTTTTTAAGAGATGAATGTGATGCTCCACTTTTTTGTTCTTGACACAGTAAACTAAATGATTGTCCAATTTCAAATGGCCACTGTCAGTCTGCTTCAGGTCACTAGGGATGTCTGTCCATCTTCTAGCACTCCATTTCCTTTTGGATAACTTCCAGATTCCCTAGTATGTGGTACACTCCATGTTTCCATTATTTATGCATGTTTGCCACAGTTTCATCTCATTTCAGTTGTGCCGCATTAGCAAGTGAAGATCCTAGATGTTCCACTCCCACTAGATCATTGACGCCGACTCTGTTTTGAGGAGTCAGTGCTTTGTCAGTTGTGTTTTAAATGCCTTCCAATCCAGGCTTATCCTCTGGCACTCCTCTGGTACCTGACAGTGCTCATCTGCTGTCTGCAGGACACTCCCTGGCCAAGGTTTCCAGAAGTCCGTTACCTTAAATTCTTGTCAGTCTTTCTTAGTCTAGATGCTGTGTGACGTTTGTGGACTTGAGTTACTATACTGCTATTGGAAATGCTGGAATAGCTTCTGGCACTGAAGCTCCCTGCAAGCCACCACAGTATGGCAAACTGACAGACAAGGGTTATATCAAACTCAGGCTGGTTTAAAATGAAAAAGAGGTGCAAATTGTGACTTCAAGAGGTTGTACCTATCCTTTGGATTCTGTTTTATACTATTTTCTTCTAGGTGTCAGAAAGCAAAGATGCAAAGATATTTTCCATATGCTATTTAATGAAAAAAATGTCTCAAAACCTCTTTTACATTTACTTCAAAGGAAAGAAGAGGTGCTGCAAAGACTCTTCTGCTTCTTTATAGAAAATGAATTATCATTTCATTTTGGAACAAGGGAAACAAAGCCATAAAAGCATTTCTCGGAAGATGCACCCAGCTTTCAAATCAGACAAGATGCTCAGGCTGCATTGTGAGCCTGTGTTTGTCTTGCCAGATGAACTGGGAAGTGGAAATGGTGAATTAAAAAAAACAAATAGCAGTGACCATCATGCTATCTGTACTCTTTTTAACAATTGTAGAACCTGACAAATAGAATTTTTCATTGACCTTTATGGAATAAACTACTTTAGCTTTGTCTTCTCAAGCTGCCATTTGAAATCTTCTGCTAAGTTTGAAACCCTGACTCCACAGCACTTAACAATGACAGCAACAACAATGGGCTGAATGGAGAATTTGTTCTTATTTAAATTTATTTTAAGTTCAGCTGATTGTTGATTAACAATCAATTGTTGATTAACCCCTATTAAAACAAACCTGGAAGCAGGAGTGCCATCCACTTCCAAAATGGCATGCCTCCAGCAACTCTGAACAGTGCTCAAACCTTTTGTTCATAGTTCATAGACGCTATGAGTCATCTATGACTCCACGGCACCTAAAAACAACAACAACTGATTATTGATTGGATAAAAAGAGTTTTATCTGGTATCATTTTGGGGTTTTCTTTAGAATCCAGATTGGAAGTCAATTGAAATGAGGAAAAATAGTGTCAAGCATCCTTTAATAATTGGAACAAGGAATGTATGAAGCTTGAATGTTGGAAAACATTCAGGTTGTGAAAAATGAAATGAAACTCATGAACATCAACCTTCTAGGCATTAGTGAAATGAGATGGACTAGCTTTGGCCACTTTGAATCAGATAATCATATGCTATACTTTACTTGGAACAAAAGAGGAAGAATGGTATTATATTCATAGTCAAAGTCAATTTCAAGTTCTATGCTGAAGTAGTATAGTGTGACGGATGGTGTATTATGATGACTGTTATTCGAATATATGCTCTTAGAGCTAGAGACAAAGAGAAGGAAATGGAAAGTTTTCTCCAAATCTGGCAATCTCAAATTGACCAAACATGCAATCAAGATCGGTTAATTGGTGAGTGGAATGCCAAAGTTGGGAACAATGGAGAAGAAATAGGAGTCAGAAAGTATGGACTTGGTGACAGAAATGAGGCTGGAAATAAAATGATAGGATTTTGTATAAATTGTAAATTTATATTGTAAATGCCTTTTAAAAACCTCAAACACAAACAGTGACCTCAGAAAACTGAAATGGATGTCAGAAGAAACTCTGAAAATTGCACTAGAGTACCAAGAAGCCAAAACAAAGGGAAAACAGGCCAAAGTAAAAGAGCTGAACAGAATACTTCAAAGGGCAGCTTGGGAAGACAAAGCAAGGTGTTATAATGTGATGTGCAGAGAGCTGGAATTGGAGAATAAAAGGGAACAACTCACTCTGCATTTCTCAAGCTGGAAACTGAAAAATTTAAGCCTTGAGTTGTAATACTGAAAGATGCTATGGGCAATATGTTGAATGACCCAGTTGGTGGGAATACACAGAATCAGTGTGCCAAAAAGCAATGACTGTCAATGTGCCATAAAGCACTGACTGACTTTGGAAAATTTCAGGAAGAATCATCTGAGCAGGAACCAGTGTTAATGAAGGAGGAGGTGGAAGCTGCATTGAAGGCATTGGCAAAAAAATAAGGTCCCAGGAATCGATGGGATACCAGTTGACTTGTTTCAGTTAACAGATGCAACCCTGAATGCACTCACTAGTCTATGCAAGGAAATTTGGAGGACAGATAGTGGTTTGGAAGAGATCCATATTTGTTTCCATTCCCAAGAAAGGTGATCCAACAGAATGTGGAAACTATTGAATAATATCATTAATATCACATGCAAGGAAAATACTGCTGAAGATCATTAAAAATGGCTAGAACAGTACATAGATAGAGAACTTCCAGAAGTTCAAGCAGGATATAGAAGAGGCTGTGGCACTTGGGATATTGCTAATGTCTGATGGATCCTGGCTGAAAGTAAAGAATACCAGAAGAATATCTATTTATGCTTTATTAACTATGCAGAGGCATTTGTCTGTGTGGATCATGACAAATTATGGCTGACATTGAGAAGAATGGGAATCCCCGAGCATGTAATTGTGCTAATGTGACACCTGTGCCTGGACCAAAAGGCTGCTGTTTGGACAGAGCAAGGGAACACTACACATGGTTTAAAGTTAGGAAGGGAATGCATCCAAGTTGTATTCTATCTCCATGCCTATTCAATCTGTATGCTGAACAAATTATTTGAGAAGCTGTGAAGAAGAATGTGTCATGAAGATCAGAGGAAGATTCATCAATAACCTGTGCTTTGCAGGTGATACAACTTTGCTTGCTGAAAATAAAGAGGACTTGAAGCACTTGTTGCAGAAGATCAAGGAATAGAGCCTTCAGTGTGGATTTCATCTTGACATAAAGAAAATGAACATTCTTTCCACTGGACTGATAGGCAGTATCATGGTAGATCGAACAAAGATTGAAACTGTCAACTTCTGGATCCACAAACAATACCCTTGATATTAGCAGTCAGGAGATCAGGAGACATATTGCACTGGGAAAATCTGCAGTCAAGGACCTCTCCAAATTATTGAGGAGCGGTGATATCAATCTGAGGACTAAGGTGTGTCGGATTCAGGCCACAGTGTTTCCAACCGATCACTTGCTATGCATTCGAGAACTGAACAACAAATAAGGATTACAGAAGGAGAATTGATGCCTTTGAACTGTGATGTTGGAGAAGAGTGTTGAATGTCTCATAGACAGCCAAAAGAACAGACAGATATGTCTTAGAGAAAGTGCAGCCAGAGTGCTTCTTGGAGGCAAAGCTGATAAAGCTCTGCCTCATATACTTTGGACATGTTGCTAAGAGAGGTTGTGCCTTGGAGAGGGACATGATGCTTGGAAAGGTGAAGGGTCAGTGAAAAGAGGAAGACCCTCAAACAGATGGATTGATACAGTGACAGAACAGTGGGCATAAATGTGTCAGAGATAATGAAGATGGCACAGGATAGGACAGGGTTCAGATCTACTATTCAGAGGGTCTCTATGAACTGTACTCAACTCTATGGAAACTAGCAAGAAGAAGAAATAAAACCCAACTAAATATTATTCATCAAATTAGTGCACCTAAAAACATTTGTCATCCCTAAAGTGTCTACAGAGATATTAAGAAATAAGGGAACCTGAAGCTTTTTTGAGAATCTTTCTGAAAATCAGGAAGCAAGATACTGAATCTGTTGTTAAGTGCCATTGCGTTACCTAAGACTCAGCAACTCTGTGAACAAGGCTGAACCTTGCCTTAGCCTCTGCCATCCTCAGGATGTCTGATACCCTCAATCAAAGCCATTGCTACATACAGAGGAAGAAAACACTGTGTGGTTAAAAATCAAGAAAGGAAAGGGCAAAGATCTGGTGTGAAAAACAATGTATATGAACTTTGTAATTAAACCGACATAAAGTTATAAAAAATTTTTAAAAAAGGAGTGTATCCTGTTTCCATATCTTTTCAATCTATATGCAAAACAGATCATTCAGGAGGCTGGACTCTATGAGGAAAGATTGGAGGAACACTAATCGACGACGTGTGTTATGCAGATGACACAACCTTGCTTGCTGAAAACTGAGGAGGACCTGAAGCACTTGCTGCAGAAAGTTAAGGACTATAGTCTTCAATATAGATTGAAGCTCGACATCAAGAAGATAAAAATTCTCACCACTGGGCCAATTGGCAGGACCATGATAGATGGAGAAGAGATTGAGGTGGTTAACAATTACAGCTTACTTGGCTCCACAATCAACACTTTTGGCACCAGCAGTCAGGAAATAAAAAGACAAATTGCACTAGGAAAATCTGCTATAGAGACCGCTCCAGAGTACTGAGAAGCAACGATGTCAGTCTAGAGACTAAGATGTGCTTGATTCAGGCCATGGTCTTCGCAACTCCTTGCTTTGCATCAGAGCTGGATAGTGATTAAGGATGACAGAAGAATAATTGATGCTATTGAGTTGTGATGCTAGTGAGGAGTATTGAATATGCTGTGGACCGTCAAGAGAGCAAACATGTCTGTCTTGGAGAGGATAAAACCAAGTTTTCCCTGGAGTCTAGGATTTAGAAGCTCTGTCTCACATACTTTGGCCACATGGCCAAGAGGACCAGTTCTTGGAGAAGGACAGGAGCAGCACAGGAGAAGGCGGCCCCGGATGAGCTGGATTGATACAGTAACTGGGGCATTTGACGTTGGTGTGTCAGAGTCAGTGAGACTGGTTCAGGACAGGGCAGGCTTCAGAGCTGTTGTACATAGGTAGCTATGAGTTGCAGGTGACTCACGGCACATAACATCATAGTCAATAAAGTTAGTTCAGTGAGCTCAGCTTGGGCAAATTGCCCATTTCCCTCCTATCATCCTTACTTGAAGTGTTTTAATTAGATTAGTATAGAATGAGGAGAGTGCAGGTGGCCTAGTGGTGAGAAGTTGTGCTCCAATCCCAAAGGCATCTGGTTAAGATCCAGAAGCTGCTCCGGGGGGGTGGGGAGAGAAGGATGGACAGTACCCCCCTGTGCAATTTATTGCCTCAGAAAACCTGCTGGAGGGTCAGCTGTGAGTTGGTTTCAACCTGAGGGTATACCACCACCACAACTATAGGATAAACTATAGTGATAGCTGACAATTTTATTTTTTTCTCAGATTATGTGTTTATTGTTTTTACTTTTTTAAAAAATGAAACCAGTGGCTTTTTATGTGGCAGGTAACAATGAGTTGGCATAGACTATTTTTACTGTAAGCCCATTTCAAAGGTTAGATTAGCACAGAGGGAAGAAATCTGTAAGTTTCTTAGAAGGTCAGATCTTAGAAGTTGAGTAGGATGAATGATGGAACACAAGATAACTGGATTTCTATTTCTGGCAACTAGTCTGGGGCTCTCTCTGTGACCTAATGTTAAGAATGAATTCCAACTATTGAAGCTTCAGGCAAATGAGAAATTTGTTTTGCGTTTCCCTATTTTTACAAAATGAAAATAGAAATAGATGTTAAGTACCTAAATTTTTCAAATAGGTCTATTTTGGGAGTTTATGTAGTAGGATGCCTCTTACATTTCCCTCCTAGTCTCAAGAGAAAAGGATTCTAATAGTGTTCAAGAGATGTTGAGGGGGCATATTACAAATCCCCAAAGAGAATTATAAAATCAGAATGATGCCTCTTAACTAGTGCCTAGAGTGAAAAACTATGGGCTGAGATTCTGCTGAATTGCCCAACCAGCTTTGATGTTAACTTGACACATTTTTGGTTGTAGGGTGGGTTCTACAGAATCCCTTTTTGACAATATTCTTTATGATGTTTAGAGAGAAGAACAATGCTGGCTGTGTCGAGATCAGCATCACAGAGCAGCATAGAACCACACTTTTGACAGGAATCTAAGATTATCTCTGACAAATTGAAATAATGCAACCACTTGATGGTAAATTACCTTGCAAATCCTGCCCTTAAATAAGACTTCTTGTTAAATCATAAGAAACACAACTCCCCAGGCTGAGTTGTTTCAGAACTTACCTAAAACCCCAGTGAGGAATGGGAATATGAACAGGATGACGGTGATTAGTAAATTAGTGAACCCCTGTTGTCTGGTGATTGTCTATTCACAGTGAACCTCAGACTTGCACTCTTGGAATTAAGCACCCTGGGAAGATGATACCACTGCCCCTGACTCAGAAAACTTCCTGAATGTTATTTGAAAGCAGTTAGTTTATTAAACTGAGACCACTGACAGAAAAAGTTGGTTCTGAAACATATGGATAGAGATGGAATAAAGCTACCAATCATAGGATACCTCCCTTATTCTGTCTCTTAAGAGTTGTTAACGTGAAAATCTTTGAAAGCATGTCATTTCAAGTGGAAGATACATGTAGATATTACATGATATCACATTTTTTTATGATATCACATTTAAGTTCTTTTTTTAACAGTGGATTTGTCTAGATTAGCTCATTAATGAAAATAACTTTCATTTTCAGATAGATGCTTTGCATTTTGTAAGGCTTTTTCTCTATTGACGTACACTTATAATACTTATACACTACACCTTCCAGAAGGCTCATGGTGACTCACTGGCTAGGTACTTGGCTCACTAGTGAGAAGTTGCTGCTTTGAATCTGGTCACAGCTCCCAGGAAGAAAAAGAATTTTCTGGGGCCAATAGCTCAGGACACAGGACACAATGGGTAGGAATCAGCATGAAAGCACCCAGCAATAATGACATGTCTGCAAGTGACCCACCTTTAAAATTGTCCTTACATTACGAGCAGGGGAGTGATAAAAATGTCTCCATTTCATCAATGATGCCTGAAGATGCTATATCAACAGAGCTCAGAACCGTGTTAATTTTTATTATAACCAGGCACCTCAGTTCTCTGCAGCCCAGTCAGTCAGCCAGTGTTCTCAAAGGACTTTCTGGCATTAGGGGAGCCATTTGTGATAAATTTAACCATGTTTTAAAATTACACCCAGCCACTTGTAAAGGAGATCAGAAGTGTAAAGACACCCTTGGGTGCCCAGTCTCTCTGGCTTCACCTCTTAGCCACTGTTTGAGTGGCAATAGGTTTCAGCAGTGCTTGGCCTGTATCCTGCCTTGTGATAGTTGCCATCCAGGAGTGAGAACCTAGTGGGAATGTTGTGATTTGTTTTTCGTGTATCATTGAGTCGGAACTGACCCATAGCTGATTCTCCATCGGGTTTTCAAAGGGAGTTGATCACATGAGAAGAGATTGCCCATTTTTCTCCAATGGAGCAGTCAGTGGATTCAAACTGAGTGCCTTCAGGATTGCAGCACAGCTTCTTACCAGAAGGCCACCAGAGCTCCCTAGTGGAAATACAAATCGTAATACAAATACAGCCATCCCTTGGTTAGTAAAAGACCAGTGCCTTAGTTCTGAGTAGCTGTATAAGATTGGTTTCAGGACTCTGACAGATAAGCAATATTTGCAGAGGCTCAAGTCCCTCATACAATAGAATGTTATTGTCATTACGTGTTGTAGAGTCACCTGCAACTCAGCAACTCTATGCACAACATCTCTGAACCCTGCCTTATCCTGAGCCATTATCACTGTCTCCAACACATCTACCCCCCCACTACGCCAGTCACTGTTGTCAGTTCACATCAACCAGGATCTTCCTTTCCTGAGTTATTCCTCCATCCTTCCAGGCATGATGTCCTTCTCTAAGGACAAGTCCCTCCTGGCAACATACCCAAGATACGTGAGGAGGAATTTCAGAATCCTTGCCTCCAGGTAGCAACCTGGTTTCACCCTGTCCAGTACAGACTTACTTACTCTCTTGGAAATCCATGGTATGTTCAAGACTTCTCTAGCACCACAATGCAAAAGCATCATTTCTAATATCATCCTTAGTCATTGTCCTACTCTCTGATGCATAACATCAGAGTATTTGAGAAAATTATGGCCTGGATCAGGCACTCCTTAGTTCCCAGACTGATATCATTGCTCTTTTAACACTCTGGCGAGGTTTCTAACAGCATATTT
>NW_006400177.1:564702-567046 GCF_000299155.1 Elephantulus edwardii
CTCTGCAGCAGGCGCTTCAGGTCCTCTTCAGTTTCAGCAAGCAGGGCTGTGTCATCCACATTGATGATTGTTGATAAATCGTCCACCAATCTTGACCTTACATTTCTCCTCATAGAGCCCAGCCTCCCAGATAACCTGTTCTGCATATAGGTTGAAAAGGTATGGAGATAGGATGCATCCCTGGAGTACGTCCTTCCCAATTTTGAACCATGCAGTGTTCCCTTGCTCTGTTCTGACGACTGCCTCCTGGTCCAATTATAAGTTTTGCATTAGAACGATCAAGTGTTCTGGGATTCCCATTCTTCTCAGAGTCAGCCATAGTATGTTATGATCAGATTGTATAGGTATGGAAAAAGGATACAACCCTGATATACACCTTTCTGATTTTAAACCATGCAGTGTTTCCTTGTTCTTTTTGGATGATTGCTTCTGTTCTATGCATAAGTTTTGCATGAGCACAATTAAGTATCTTGGACTCCCATTCTTAACGTTAGCCATAATTTGTTATGACTCAATCAAATGCCTTTGCATAACAATAAAACACCAGGAAACATCTTTCTAGTATTCTCTGCTTTCATTCAAGATTCAACTGATCTCAGCAGTGATATCCCTTGTGCCATAGCCTCTTCTGAATCAGGTTTAATTTCTTTAAATTCCCTGCTGTTTTTAAGTAATCTTCAGCAATATTTTGCTTGCATGTGACATTGATGATACTGCTTGACAGTTCCCACAGTCTGTTGGGTCACTTTTTATTGGAATGGGAAAAAATACAGATCTCTTCCGTGTTTGTTGGCAGAGACTGATGAGCATGACCAGGGCTTCATCTGTTTTGGAAACATGTCAATTGGTATCTCAACAATTCCTGAGACCTTATTTTTTGCTTTTGCCAATGCCTGCAGTATAGCTTGGGAATTCTTTTCTTGATCATATGTTATTTCCTGAAATGTTTTGATGTTGATTAAGTCTTTTGGAAACAGTGACTTTGTATTCCTTCCATCTTCTTTTGATGCTTCTTGAATATACATTATATTTCTTGAATGGGAGTATTTCAATATATATATATATTCATAAGTATAATACAGATAACTCTCACTAATATATTCTGTTATATGTAATATGTTAAAGTAAAAAAGACTTTACCTATGAATTCTATATTGGGGGTTTCAGTTGTTAAAGATAGAAAAATTCTTCATTCTGTTCTGATTTCCCTGTATTGCGTTACTATAGTGGACTACAGAGAATAAAACCATATCTACCAAATACCATTTTCCTGCATGATGAGCAAACATCCTTTAAGTATATTAGATTTTTATTTCACTTTAAGAAATAAATATTTTGTTTTTTCATCATCTCCTAAAAGTAATTTTTTCTTTTTATCATCTCTATTGAATTATCTTGAATATTTCAACTTTGTAAAATAAATTGGTTTTCCCAGAACTACTTAGTTTTTTAAATTACTTTTTACTCCTTGGAAATAATTTCTATTATTGAACTCAAGGTTTTTACCTAGAATAATTTTTTGTTATCTTTGTAGATTTAAATACAACAGTTGTATATGCCACATAAGTGTTAACAATGTTTTTTGTTACTATTCATTACATAACTTCTATTTTTTTCTTTTTTATCCTATCTTTTTTTTTTCTTTTTAAAAGGAACCGAAAACCTACATCCAACATATGCTAGAGTTCTATGTTATTCTTTTAAGGCAAATAAATTTCATTTCTACATATTTCATTATTCTCACCTTTTTAAAATTAATTTTAATGAAAGTTTACAGAGACTTAGGGTTTCCATTCATTCATTGTTGCACTTTTCTCCTTGCCCACCCTCTCCCTAAAATTTGCTCTTCTCTTTGAAAAGTAAAAGAAAAATTCTTTCATTGTTATACAATCCCTCCCCTAAGTCCATTCCACTGTGCAGCCTTCATTCTGGACTCCTGTCATGATAATAATACCTAATCATATATTGCTTTTAAACAGTTCTCTCCTTCATCTGTTTCAGTGCAGTATACATTACTTATCCTCTCTTTCTCAGTCTCCCCTCAACCCTGATGTCAGTCCCGTTTTACAACAGTGGCCCTATGAAATATTTGTCCTTTTGTGACAGATTTTTCACACAGCATAATGTCCTTCAGGGTTACCCATTTTGTATAATATTGCAGCATAGTATTCCGTTGTGTGAATATACCACAGCTTCTCTATCCATTCTATTTGTTGATGGGCGCTTGAGTTGTTTCCAACTCTATGCTATAACAAAGCTGCAATATCTGCTTGGGTGGCAGTTATGGTTTCTTTAGGGTATATTCCCAGTAATGGAATTGCTGGGTCAAGTGGTATCTCTATTT